>NW_028270168.1:15840793-15994776 GCF_037043375.1 Chiloscyllium plagiosum
AGCCAGCAGACACCATTCTCATTCAATGCTTGGCCAGACTGTCTCCCAAATAACCCCAGAATGAAAATCCAACTTTCGAGGGCACGCTGTCCCAGATAAAGTTTGAGAAGTATGGAGATGTCCCATCTCCGTACTCATGACCTAGGACTGAAGACCTGTGACATAAAATCATAAAGGCAGTGCAACACAGAAGGGGGTCATTTGGCCCATCTATTCTATCCTGGCTCTCTGGACTGTAATATGGTCAGTTCCACTCCCTCACTACATTTTGAAGGCTAGTGTGCTTCCAATTAAACCTGTTGGACTATAACCTGATGTTGTGTGATTTTTAACTTTGTACACCCCAGTCCAATACTGGCACCTCCAAATCATGACTACATTTCAATAGTTCTGTAAGTTCTTTTTACTCCTCAGCTGCCCCTTTTGAAAGCATTCACTACCCTGCTTCCATCACTTTGGCAGGCAGCAAATTTCAGTTCAAAACCATTTGCCCAAAACCTTAATCCATATCCTTTAGACCTTAAGTTTGAAGACCAATGATTTTAACTTCTTTCTCCCCCACCTCTAATTTTCTCTGTCATATTCTTTATTTCTTTCTTTCTTTACTATGCCAATAATTTCCTTGATGTTGCCCATATTCTATTATCTGTCAGTCTGCAGAACAATAAAACTTGTTGTCATTGCTCCCACTAAGTCCTGTGATGGTTGACCTCTGTTGGTTGTCAAAAAGCACCTCAATTCTAACATTTGTTCCCTCACTTTCAAATTCAGCTATGACCTCCCACTAGCTCTGTAATCTCTCTAACCTCACAACCCCATGAGATATCTGTACTCCTTTATTTCAGGCCTCTTGGCCATCCCCAATTTTAATCACTCCATCATTGGGGAATCATCCCTTCAGTGTTCAATTCTGCAGCTTTGAAATTCCCTCCTAAACCTTTCCACCTCTGTACCTCTCTTAAGTAGTGTCTTAAGCAAAGCATAGTGATTGGAATAAGAGTCAAGTGAATCTCATTGAGTATGAGATCCTCATTGGGGTTGTTAACCTGAGCCAATTAGGGATTACATACTCAATAAGATGTACCTGACTCTCATTCCAATCACTACAGAAAACTTTAGGCTTCACACCCTGCCATCACTTTATATTATTCCATGTCAAATTTTGCTTAATACTCATCCTATTAAGTGCCATGGGTCTCTTTCATAACATCAAAGGTGTTATATAAATGCAAGTTGTTCTTTGTCTTTCACTGCTTCTCTCTTTCTGAAAGCAACGATTGTTTGTTGGGTAAGGGTTCTGTGGGGAGCACTTCTCTGGTAGTTAGAATCCATATCAGTCATACTGGAGCTTAGATTCTGTGAAGGCATACTATCCAACCAACACAAAGTCCTACCAGAGGACGATCTGCTAATCATCCAGTATACTGCCCACAAAAGATCTGAATGAAAGAGGTTGCTAAATGTATTTGCATTGACAGACATTGTTCATTCGCAAGCTAAAAATGTAACAAAATAACTTATATTGATAGATTGCGGGTCAATGTTTGGTCTAACTTTGGAATAATTAGTGAGTCATTGGCCTGTTGAAACAATAACTGGTTTTTCCCTATAAAGTATTCAGCAACTGCATAAACTCTACATAGTTCGGTCTTGCTGTTCTGAAGCCATGACCACTCCACTCCCAAGTCTCACATTCATGTATTCCCATCCATTGTCATCAGGGAAGATGGTGTTTATATTTTGTTTTCTTTTTTTGTATTTTTTTTTTAATTACCGCCACACTACCGCCTAACTGCAGTAGTGCATATTTTTCTCCCCCCAGCTCATGTTGTGTGTGTGCAGATGAAGGTGGTGTTTATTTTCTTTTTTATTCTTTTTTTTTCTCTGACACTCCTGTCCTTTATTTTTTTCTTAACCCTCACACTACCACCTAACTGCGGTAGTGCTTATTTTTCCCCAGCACCCATGTGTGTGTGCAGGTGTGAGATACAAGGTGCACAAATCTTTATTCAAATTTCCACCACCAGGAAGAAAAGAAACACCCGAGTGGCCAGTGACAAGCAGTGCCCTTCACATCAAAGGGCAATGCTGTGTGATCAAACAGTGAAGGGGAGGGCAGGGATTAAATCAAAATAGAGTTGGAGGGGGAAATAATGCACTCCACTCCCTGCGGAGCCCACCTCTCCCTGAACAACTCCAGGGCGTCGGTGGACACCGGGTGCTCCTTTTCCATAGACACCCGGGCTCTAACATAACCGCGGAAGAGGGGCAGGCAATTGGCCCTAACGACCCCCTCCACGGCACGCTGCCTGGACCTGTTTATGTCCAGTTTGGCCAGGCCTAGGAGCAGACCCACGAGGAGGTCTTCAGACCTGCCCTCCCTCCTCCGTACCGGGTGCACGCAGATCAGGAGCGTGAGACTGAAGTGCAACCAAACGCAGAGGAGGAGGTTTCCAAGAAAATCAAAAAGGGAGTGCAAACGCCCACACCCAATATATACGTGGTCCACGGACTCCACAGCGCCACAGAACAAGCAGTTGGGCTGGGAGTCCGTGAACCACCGCAACCTGCGGTAAGGTGGTGTTTATATTTTTTTCTTTATTTTCATATTTTTTTTTCTTTCTTTTTCTTTTTTTAACCCCCACATTACCGCCTAACCGCAGTAGTGCTTATTTTTTCCCCCAGCACGCATGTTGAGTGTGTGCAGGTGTGAGACACAGTGAAAGACACAAAGTGCACGAATCTTTATTCAATTCCACCACCAGGAAGATAGGAAAACACCCGGGTGGCCAGTGACAAACACTGCCCTTCACATCAAAGGGCAGTGCTGTGTGATCAAAAACAGTGAAGGGGAGGGGAGGGACTAAATTAAAATAGATTTGGAGGGAGAAATGATGCACTCCACTCCCTGCGGTGCCCACCTCTCCCTGAACAACTCCAGGGTGTTGGTCGACACCGCGTGCTCCTTCTCCAAGGAAAGGTGGTGTTTATATTTTTTTTTCTTTTTTTTTTTCTTTTTTTTTCCCACACTACCACCTAAGTGCGGTAGTGCTTATTTTATCCCCAGCACCCATTGTGGTGTGTGTGCAGGTGTGAGACACAGTGAAAGACACAAAGTGCACGAATCTTTATTCAATTCCACCACCAGAAAGATAGGAAAACACCCGAGTGGCCAGTGACAAGCACTGCCCTTCACATCAAAGGGCAGTGCTGTGTGATCAAAAACAGTGAAGGGGAGGGTAGGGACTAAATCAAAATAGAGTTGGAGGGAGAAATAATGCACTCCACTCCCTGCGGCGCCCAACTCTCCCTGAACAACTCCAGGGTGTTGGTGGACACCGCGAATTTCTTGATTTTTTTTTTCTGTGTGATCAAACAGTGAAGGGGAAATTCTGGTTCTTTTTTTTGTGTGTTTGTTTTTCTTCTTTTTTTTCTTTTTTCCCACACTACCACCTAAGTGCGGTAGTGCTTATTTTATCCCCAGCACCCATGGTGTGTGTGTGCAGGTGTGAGACACAGTGAAAGACACAAAGTGCACGAATCTTTATTCAAATTCCACCACCAGGAAGATAGGAAAACATCCGGGTGGCCAGTGACAAACACTGCCCTTCACATCAGAGGGCAATGCTGTGTGATCAAAACAGTGAGGGAGAGGGTAGGGACTAAATCAAAATAGAGTTGGAGGGAGAAATGATGCACTCCACTCCCTGCGGCGCCCACCTCTCCCTGAACAACTCCAGGGTGTTGGTGGTGTTTATCTTTTCTTTTCTTTTGTTTTTTTTTCTTTTTTTTTAACCCCCCACACTACCACCTAAGTGCGGTAGTGCTTATTTTTTCCTCAGCACCCATGGTGTGTGTGTGCAGGTGTGAGACACAGTGAAAGACACAAAGTGCACGAATCTTTATTCAATTTCCACTACCAGAAAGATAGGAAAACACCCAAGTGGCCAGTGACAAACACTGCCCTTCACATCAAAGGGCAGTGCTGTGTGATCAAAAAGAGTGAAGGGGAGGGGAGGGCTAAATCAAAATAGAGTTGGAGGGAGAAATGATGCACTCCACTCCCTGCGGCGCCCACCTCTCCCTGAACAACTCCAGGGTGTTGGTCGACACCGCGTGCTCCTTCTCCGAGGAAAGGTGGTGTTTATAGTTTTTTTTTTCTTTTTTTTTAGTGACAAACACTGCCCTTCACCTCCAAAGAGCAAGCACACCTGTTTTTTTTTCTTTTCTTTTCTCCCCTGTTTATTTTTTTTATTTTAACCCCCACACTACCACCTAAGTGCAGTAGTGCTTATTTTTTCCCCAGCACCCATGGTGTGTGTGTGTGTGCAGGTGTGAGACACAGTGAAAGACACAAAGTGCACCAATCTTTATTCAAATTTCACCACCAGGAAGATAGGAAAACACCCGGGTGGCCAGTGACAAACACTGCCCTTCACATCAAAGGGCAGTGCTGTGTGATCAAAAACAGTGAAGGGGAGGGGAGGGACTAAATTAAAATAGATTTGGAGGGAGAAATGATGCACTCCACTCCCTGCGGTGCCCACCTCTCCCTGAACAACTCCAGGGTGTTGGTCGACACCGCGTGCTCCTTCTCCAAGGAAAGGTGGTGTTTATATTTTTTTTTCTTTTTTTTTTCTTTTTTTTTCCCACACTACCACCTAAGTGCGGTAGTGCTTATTTTATCCCCAGCACCCATGGTGTGTGTGTGCAGGTGTGAGACACAGTGAAAGACACAAAGTGCACCAATCTTTATTCAATTTCCACCACCAGGAAGATAGGAAAACACCCGGGTGGCCAGTGACAAACACTGCCCTTCACATCAAAGGGCAGTGCTGTGTGATCAAAACAGTGAAGGGGAGGGTAGGGACTAAATCAAAATAGAATTGGAGGGAGAAATGATGCACTCCACTCCCTGCGGCGCCCACCTCTCCCTGAACAACTCCAGGGTGTTGGTCGACACCGCGTGCTCCTTCTCCAAGGAAAGGTGGTGTTTATATAGTGTCAGACAATAACCCTTACCAGGTGAAAGTAAGTACTGCAGATTAGGGTAGTGCTGGAAAAGCACAGCAGGTCAGGCAGCATTCGAGGAGCAGGAAAATCAACTTTGTGGGCAAAAGCCCTTCATCGGGAAGGGCTAACCCTTACTAGCCCTATTTCTAAAGCAGGCCAGTACATACACTATAATCAGTCTCCTAGCCCA
Source organism: Chiloscyllium plagiosum (assembly GCF_037043375.1). NCBI lineage: Eukaryota > Metazoa > Chordata > Chondrichthyes > Orectolobiformes > Hemiscylliidae > Chiloscyllium > Chiloscyllium plagiosum. The sequence continues at coordinate 15,845,997 of NW_028270168.1, forward strand.
CCAAAGCGATCGCATCTATAAGTTCGAGGCTGCAGTACAATTGTCCAATTGTACAAACAGGACGGGTTGCACCTGAACCAGAAGGGCACCAATATCCTGGGGGGTAGGTTTGCTAGCACTCTTCGGGGGGGTTTAAACTAATTTGGCAGGGGGATGGGATCCGGACTTGTAGTCCAGCAAGTAGGTTAGCTGTTTGTCAGGATGCCCAAGACTGTAGGGGGGCTGTGGAGAAGGTAGCACTGACAGGGACTACTAGCAGACACAGAGATGGGCTCAAGTGCGTATACATCAACGCAAGGAGTATCAGAAATAAGGTGGGTGAACTTAAGGCGTGGATCGGTACCTGGGACTACGATGTTGTGGCCATCACGGAAACGTGGATAGATGTGGGACAGGAATGGCTGTTGGAGGTTCCTGGTTACAGGTGTTTCAGTAAGATTAGGGAGGGTGGGAAAAAAGGAGGGGGGGTGGCATTGCTAATTAGAAATGGTATAACGGCTGCAGAAAGGAAGTTTGAGGGGGATCTGCCTCTGGAGGTAGTATGGGCTGAAGTCAGAAATAGGAAAGGTGCAGTCACCTTGTTGGGTGTTTACTATAGGCCCCCCAATAGCAGCAGAGATGTGGAGAAACAGATTGGGAAACAGATTTTGGAAAGGTGCAGAAGCCACAGGGTCGTAGTCATGGGCGACTTCAACTTCCCAAATATTGATTGGAAGCTCTTTAGATCAAGTAGATTGGATGGGGCGGTGTTTGTGCAGTGTGTCCAGGAAGCTTTTCTAACGCAGTATGTAGATTGTCCAACCAGAGGGGAGGCCATATTGGATTTGGTACTCGGTAATGAACCGGGACAAGTGGTGGGCTTGTTAGTGGGTGAACATTTTGGTGATGGTGACCACAATTCTGTGACTTTCACCTTGGTTATGGAGAGAGATAGGTGCGCACAACAAGGTAGATTTTATAATTGGGGGAAGGGAAATTACGATGCTGTAAGGCAGGATTTGAGGAGCATACGTTGGGAGCATAGGCTGTCAGGGAAGGATGTGGTGGAAATGTGGAACTTTTTCAAAGAGCAGATACGACGTGTCCATGATATGTATGTACCTATCAGGCAGGAAAGAAATGGTCGTGTGAAGGAGCCTTGGTTGACGAGAGAGGTTGAATGTCTGGTAAAGAGGAAGAAGGAGGCTTACATAAGGTTGAGGAAACAGGATTCAGACAGAGCAGTGGAGGGATACAGGATAGCCAGAAGGGACCTGAAGAAAGGGATTAGGAGAGCTAAGAGAGGGCATGAAAAATCGTTGGCGGATAGGATCAAGGATAACCCCAAGGCATTTTATGCGTATGTGAGAAACCAGAGAATGACGAGAACGAGGGTAGGTCCGATCAAGGACAGTAGTGGGAGACTGTGTATTGAGTCGGAAGAGATAGGAGAGGTCTTGAACAAGTACTTCTCTTCAGTATTTACGAACGAGAGGGACCGTATTGTAGAAGAGGAGAGTGTGAAATGGACTGGTAAGCTAGAAGAGATACCTGTTAGAAAGGAAGATGTGTTGGACATTTTGAACAACTTGAGGATAGACAAGTCCCCCGGGCCTGACGGGATATATCCTAGGATTATGTGGGAAGCTAGAGAGGAAATTGCAGTACCGTTGGCAATGATCTTCTCGTCTTCACTGGCAAAGGGGGTGGTACCAGGGGACTGGAGAGTAGCGAATGTTGTGCCCCTGTTCAAAAAAGGGAATAGGGATAACCCCGGGAATTACAGGCCTGTTAGTCTTACTTCTGTGGTAGGCAAAGTAATGGAAAGGGTACTGAGGGATAGGATTTATGAGTATCTGGAAAGACACTGCTTGATTAGGGACAGCCAGCACGGATTTGTGAAGGGTAGGTCTTGCCTTACAAGTCTTATTGAATTCTTCGAGGAGGTGACCAAGCATGTGGATGAGGGAAGAGCAGTGGATGTAGTGTACATGGATTTTAGTAAGGCATTTGATAAGGTTCCCCATGGTAGGCTTATGCGGAAAGTCAGGAGGCATGGGATAGAGGGAAATTTGGCCAATTGGATAGAAAACTGGCTAACCGGTCGAAGGCAGAGAGTGGTGGTAGATGGTAAATACTCAGCCTGGAGCCCAGTTACAAGTGGAGTTCCGCAGGGATCAGTTCTGGGTCCTCTGCTGTTTGTAATTTTTATTAATGACTTAGATGAGGGAGTCGAAGGGTGGGTCAGTAAATTTGCAGATGATACGAAGATAGGTGGAGTTGTGGACAGTGAGGAGGGCTGTTGTCGGCTGCAGAGGGACTTAGATATGATGCAGAGCTGGGCTGAGGAGTGGCAGATGGAGTTCAACCCTGCCAAGTGTGAGGTTGTCCATTTTGGAAGAACAAATAAGAATGCGGAATACAGGGTTAATGGTAGGGTTCTTAGTCAGGTGGAGGAACAGAGGGATCTTGGGGTCTATGTACATAGATCTTTGAAGGTTGCCACTCAGGTGGATAGAGTTTGTAAGAAGGCCTATGGAGTATTATCGTTCATTAGCAGAGGGATTGAATTCAAGAGTCATGAAGTGATGTTGCAGCTGTACAGGACTTTGGTTAGGCCACAGTTGGAGTACTGTGTGCAGTTCTGGTCGCCTCACTATAAGAAAGATGTGGAAGCTTTGGAGAGGGTGCAGAGAAGATTTACCAGGATGTTGCCTGGAATGGAGAGGAAGTCGTACGAGGATAGGTTGAGAGTTCTCGGTCTTTTCTCGTTGGAACGGCGAAGGATGAGGGGTGACTTGATAGAGGTTTATAAGATGATCAGAGGAATAGATAGAGTAGACAGTCAGAAACTTTTTCCCCAGGTACAACAGAGTGTTACAAGGGGACATAAGTTTAAGGTGAAGGGTGGAAGGTATAGGGGAGATGTCAGGGGTGGGTTCTTTACCCAGAGAGTGGTGGGGGCATGGAATGCGCTGCCCGTGGGAGTGGTGGAGTCGGAATCATTGGCGACCTTTAAGCGGCATTTGGATAGGTACATGGATGGGTACTTAATCTAGGTTAGAAGTTCGGCACAACGTCGTGGGCCGAAGGGCCTGTTCTGTGCTGTATTGTTCTATGTTCTATGTTCTATGTTCTAAAAGGTATTTCTCTAAAGATTGATTCTGACCAAATAAATTACTATTGAGTGCATGCTATATAAGAGACCATCGTCATTTCAGGACAAAGACACCTTGATTCAATTCTCCAGTTTTATTGAGATTGAATTAACAAAAGGCTTGTTTGTAATTGTTTGGTATGTGTTTAGGAGTGAGAAGAACCCTTCTCAGCAAAGCATGTGAAGGGTATATGGTGCATCGTGCATCTGTAATTGAGTAACTATTTTCATCTCTCGAGTGCTTGCTCCCTTTTAATAGGCAGGAAACTGTAATGGAGTAAGTTAATGGCATTGATCGAAACATCAGTGCACTTCCTCATGTAAATGGAGCTTAAGGCTGCAACAGCTCGTTAGTGAAGAGCATCTTATGCTTATTAAGAGATAAAGATGAATTGAACCTCAGGCAAGGCTTTGCATTATGTGTCACTAACTTAAATATGTTCCATTAAAGGGGCAAGATTTTCACTCAATTCTCAGCCAGAAGTGAAATGAAAGCTTAATGCTAGGAATGTGACCTAAAAGCAGAAAATGTTGGGAACATATTGCCAGTTAATCAGAATCTGAAATAGTTAGAATGTGATATTTCAGAAAAATGTAGATCTGAAACTTGAACAAATCTTTTTCAGATGCTGGAAATGTGCAGAGATGTGCTTTACAATTTAAGAAACAATTATTTAAAGCTGAAAGTAATGCAAAATGACTGTGGGGGTGAGAACACATTAGGAAGCAAATACTTTGCCAATGAGCTAAAAAAACGTTCAGGTGTTTTACATATTAATGAAATAGTTGCTAAATTCCTATTGCTCACCAGCACAAGTCTGGAGCATTAAATATACATAACGCCTCTTTCCACAATGCTTTCAATTTGCATTTATGATGGATGCCTACAGTTAGCGTTGACCTGAGGTCTCACATTCCATGATGATAGAACTGTTGGGTGGAACGGAAGCCAAATTTCCATCCATTGACATTTGTTTTGAAAAGATTGATGGGAGTAAGTTATTTCCCAGACTGTGAAGTTTATTCATTCCACAGAAAAAAAATTGAAACTTGCGTTGTGAATTGTGTGCAATAAACAGATATTCTGAATAGGCAGCACAGTTCTGCCAAAGGACACATAGCACAGACAAAGGATTAAGGAGTCTACAGAGATGCACAACCTGAGAATATATGACAGAAAGGAAAAGGTACGAAAGTGCCTGATGGTGGAAGAGTGTGCAATGACAGGCTGAGTCTCCACAGACAATAGAACTAGAACATCGATTTTACTGCTCCTCGGATGCTGCCTGAACTGCTGTGCTTTTCCAGCACCACTAACCCAGAGAATGGAGTTATCACAAGGCAAACGTGAAGAATGCATATGAAGGGCTTTTGCCTGAAACGTTGATTATCCTGTTCCTCGGATGCTGCCTGATGTACTATGCTTTTCCAGCACTACACTCTCGACTGGAGTTCTCACAACAGAATTTTGAAATATTATATTTGTTTTTCGTGAGACATTAATCGTCTTCTGATTAACTCCCATACGGTTAGTGGCAGGACATGAGATATGAACAAATATGATTTCCTACTTTTAAGAGGCAAATTATTTGATGTGGTGGGTTTGATCTGTGTTTCTCTGTGTGATTTAAACAGAAGTGCCAAGTGATACCTTTCCATTTAACAGTGATTGATCAGGCCAAATACACTTAAGTAGATCTACATTATAGAAACTACAACTTATTATAGTATGATTTTAACAGACAAAAAGATCAAAGAACATCAAAGGATTTAGAAATCGGATCTAAACTATCCAATAGCATGCTCCAAGTATGTTACAAGATGCAATATACTTAATGAGACAGTGATTAATGTGATCTATACTCTTAGCAGGTAATATTATTCCTTTATACCTTATACGAGTAGCTGCTGCTTTATGAAATCCTTTTAGTATTGATTATCTTTTTTTATAAAAAAGCTCAGTTTGATGGTAGTTGCCTGGGGTACTCATTAACATTTAAATGTGCACTTAAACAGATGACCTAAATAACTTTTTTTTTTGCTGAATGATTGTCAAACACTAGATGTCCCTTTTTGGGAGACAACAGCTTTCTTTTGCTGATTAATTTACTGGAAAACGTGATCCTCAATGATCCTTGAATAGCGTCAAGTAACTCATCAAAGGTTCTCCGGTAGCCTCTTCCAAACGTTCAATCACTACCTACATAAAAGGACAAATGCAGTGGTGCACAGGAAAACCACCATCTGTAAATTCCCCTCCAAGCCACAAATGCATGTAAATATAGTCTTGTATATGTAAGAGGTGTTTTTGGTTTGTTTGGATAGGGTCAAACCCCAATTTTTTTTGGTTACTTAATAAGCAACTGCACAGAACTGAACTGCGCTGGTGACTCTGTACATATTTTTTATGAATGAAATATAATTTAGAAATAAAACAAAAGTATAGGAATTTCGAGGTCATGTTGCGATTGTACATGACATTGGTTAGGTCACTTTTGGAATATTGTGTGGAATTGTGGTCTCCTTCCTATTGGAAGGGTGTTGTGAAGCTTGAAAGGGTTCAGAAAAGATTTACAAGGATGTTGCTGGGGTTGGAGGATTTGAGCTACAGGGAGAGGTTGAATAGGCTGGGGCTGTTTTCCCTGGAGCGTCAGAGGCTGAGGGGTGACCTTTATAGAGGTTTATAAAATCATGAGGGGCATGGATAGGATAAATAGACAAGGTCTTTTCCCTGGGGTGGGGTGTCCAGAACTAGAGGGAATAGGTTTAGGATGAGAGGGGAAGGATATAAAAGAGTCCTAAGGGGCAACATTTTCACGCACAATGCTGCGTGTGTGGAATGAACTGCCAGGGAAAGTGGTCTAGGCTGGTACAGTTGCAACATTTAAAAGACATCTGGATGGGTATATGAATAGGAAGGGTTTGGAGGTTATATGGGCCGGGTGCTGGCAAGTGGGACTAGATTAGGTTAGGATATCCGATTGGCATGGGCGAGTTGGACTGAAGGGTCTGTTTCCATGTTGTACATCTCTTTGACTCTGACTGTAAAAGGGGGAAAGACCACTGTCTGAGGTCTTCCTGTTGAAGTTAAATGGGGGTCTGTTTAGTTGTCGGACCCTCCTGGTGCCTCACATGGATGTCAATATAGTCTTGTATAAGTACAAAGAAAATTTACAGCTCAGGAACAGGCCCTTCTGCCCTTCAAGCCTGAGCTGATCCAAATGTACTGTCTAAACCTGTCGGTCAATTCCTAAGCATTTGTAACCCTCTGCTCCCCACCTACTCATGCATTTATTCAGACGCATCTTAAATGAATCTACCGTGTCTACCTCTACCACCTCTGCTGGCAACACGTTCCAAACGACCACCACCAAACGTGTGAAGTACTTACTTACCAAATGTATCCCCCTTAAACTTTCCACCTCTCACTTTGAAAGCATGACCTCTCGTTATTGAATCCTTCACCCTGGGAAAAAGCTTGTCTCTATCCAACTGTCTATATATCCATCATGATTTTGTAAATCTCAAACAGGTTCTCCCCTCAATCTCCTTTTATCTAGTGAAAATAAACCTAACCTACTCAACCTCTCTTCATAGCTAGCATCTTTCCATACCAGGCAACATCCTCATAAACCTTCTCTGCACCCTTTCCACATCCTTTTGGTAATGTGGCAACCAGAACTGTACACAATATTCTAAATGCGGCCGAATCAATGCCTTGTACAATTTTAACATGACTTGCCAGCTCTTATAATTAATACTCCATCCAATGAAGGCAAGCAGACCATATGCCTTCTTGACCACTCTATCCACCTCTGCAGCAACCTTCAGGGTACAATGGACCTGAACTCCCAGATCTCTCTGCTCAGCAACTTTTTCCAAAGCTCTTCCGTTCATTGTGTAATTCGCTCTAGAATTAGACTTGCCTAAATGCATCACCTCACATTTGTCTGGATTGAAAGCCATCTGCCAATTTTCCGCCCAACTCTCCAGTCTATCTATATTCTCCTGTATTCTCTGACAGTCCCTTATGCTTTCTGCTATTCCACCAATCTTTGCATCATCTGCAAACTTGCTGATCATGCCAACAGTGCCCTCTTCTAGATCATTTATGTATATTACAAACAACAGTGGCCCCAATACTGACCCCTGTGGAACACCACTGGTCACCTTTCTCCATTTCGAGAAACTCCCTTCAACCACTACTCTCTGTCTCCTGTTGCTCAACCAGTTCTTTATCCACCTAGCTAGAACACCCTATACACCATGTGACTTCACTTTCTCCAATAGTCTACAATGGGGAACCTTATGGAACGCCTTCCTAAAGTCCATGTATATGACATCAACAGCCCTTCCTTCATCTAACAATTTGGTCACTTCCGCGAAGAACTCTATTAAGTTGGTAAGGCACGATCTCCCCCGTACAAAACCATGTTGCCTATCTCTGATAAGCTCATTCTTTTCTAAATATAAATAGATCCTATCTCTTAGTACCCTTTCCAGCAAATTCCCCACCACTGACGTCAGGCTCACTGGTCTGTAGTTACCCAGAATATCCCTACTACCCTTCTTATTTAGGGGGACAACATGAGCAAACTTCCATTCCTCCGGTGCCTCACCTGTATTTAAGGATGCCACAAAGATATCTGTCAGGGCCCCAGCTATTTCCTCTCTCTCCTCCCTCAGCAACCTGGGATAGATCCCATCCGGTCCTGGATATTTGTCCATCTTAATAACCTCTAGCCTATCCAACACATCTTCCCTACTTATGCCAATGTGATCCAGACTAATCAAACTTCTATCTCTAATCTCAAGATTCATCATGTTCCTCTCTTCAGTGAACACTGATGCAAACTAATCATTCAGAATCTCACCCATTCTCTCAGGTTCGGCACACAGCCTTCCTTCATTATCTTTTAGTGGACCAATCCTTTCCCTAGTTACCTGCTTGCTTCTTATATAAGAATAAAATGCTTTGGGATTTTCCTTAATTCTGCTTGCTAAAGCTATTTCATGACCCCTTTTAGCCCGCTTGATTCCTTGTTTAAGACTTGTCCTACTTTTCCGATATTCCTTCAGGGCCCGTTCTGTTCTTAGCTGCCTAGACCTTATGTATGCTTCCCTTTTCCTCTTGGCTAGTCGTACAATTTCTCCTGTCATCCATGGCTCACGAATCTTGCCCTTCCTATCCTTTGCCTTCAACGGGACATGCCTATCCTGCACTATCTTTAATCTATCTTTGAAAGCCTCTCACATCTCAAATGTGGACTTCTCTTCAAATAGCTGTAAGAAGTATCTTGGGTTTCAGTTGTTCTCTACATACAAAGATTGTGTACAGAGTTTACTGCTCTAGTGACTATGTATGTATATTAAGATTTTTTATGAATGAAGCATACTTTTGAAATAAAACAATCAGCATGGTGTCTCAGTGGTTAGCACTGCTGCTTCACAGCGCCAGGCTCCCAGGTTCGATTCCAGCCTCGGGTGACTGTCTGTGTAGAGTTTGCACATTCTTCCCATGTCTGCATGGGTTTCCTCTGGGTGCTCTAGTTTCCTCCTACAGTGCAAAGGTCTGCAGGTTAGGTGAATTGGCCATGCCAAATTGCTAATAGTGTTCAGAGATATGTAGGTTAGGTGCATTAGTCAGGTGCATTAGTCATTCCTGAAAAAGGGCTCATGCCCGAAACGTCGATTCTCCTGCTCCTTGGATGCTGCTGGTCTGCTGCGCTTTTCTAGCAACACATTTTCAGCTCTGATCTTCAGCATCTGCAGTCCTCACTTTCTCCTGCATTAGTCAGGGGCAAATTTAGGGTAAGGGAATGGGTCTGGGTGGGATATTTTTCAGAGGGTCAGTGTGGACTTGTTAGGCCAAATGGCCTATTTCCACATTGTAGGGATCCTATGCTTATATGTAACCGTGTTGCTGGGTCAAACTCCTGGAACTCTCTTCCTAATGGAACTGTGAATGAGTCTATATCCTATGGACTGTGGCAGTGTAAGAAGACAGTTCGCCACCATCTTCTCTAGGTTATTTAGGGATGGACAGCAAATGCTAGCCTCACCAACAATATCCATATCACATGAACGGAAAGAAAAAAAAAATCATTTTGTGACATGTTTCACTTTTGGCTGTGCAATCAAACCCAAGTTCCACTGTTGCTAAATCGTGACGTTAATGAACCAGAAATGAATTCTGATTGTGAGCATGGTGTTGCCTCTGCTGGAATCTCTGGACAGACAGACAGCAATGAGTGAGAAAACACTGTTTCAAAGAAGCAGTGATGAGCCTGCTGGTTAATGAGGGGTTTGAAACAGTTTAAAATCATACCATAGTCAGGAATTGCACCTCTACACAGGATGGGTGTTTGCGGTGGATTGACTGAAATTGTCAAAATTATTAATGGTATTTCAAAACTCCATTGCACTGGATGACAATAAAGAAAAGACTACCATTATATTCAACTGGCAATCTGGCCACACAGTTAGGGAACATAATTGCTTGGATCTTGATCATTGGTGAAGCTGAAATAAATACACTCCTCAGGTGAAGACACAGGGAGGGAAGGAGGGAACTGCAGTCTTGAGGAGTCAGGAGTGCTAACAGTCTTCTGAAATTAAAGGCACACAGTTTCTTTTTCCCTAAATACAATATATACCATGCCTTTACCTTAAAAACATGAATTACCTTTAAACCTTGCAGAGAAAACTGTATCCTATACGCAGTGACAACAACAACAACAACAACTTGAATTTTGGTAGCATCTTGAATGTAGTCACCTGGCACTGCAAGAGCATTATTAAATAAACTGAATGAGTTGATATTTAAACAGGTGACTAAAGCTTGACAAGGAGGTAGGTTTAAATTGATGCTAATGCTGAACAGGCAAAGTGCAGTGAATGCTTCATGGCTTACCATAGGTCCAATCAGCATAAATCAATAATACATGGAAGAAAAATTGAAATAATAAAAATTATCATAAAACAATCTGAATGGATTTGAATTTTCCAGGAATGGCAATGTACTAAAGCATTATAGCTGTACAAAAATACTTTTTTCTCACTTCTGTGAATTGTATAAATTTTCTTTTCATCTTTTTAAAGACTGTGTGGGTAGGGGGGAAGGGGCCTAGTATCTTCTAGGAGAAAAGCCTCTGACAAGAAAACTGCACACTCTCGCAGTTTTCAAAATACTTTAAGTACAAAAAGGCTGCCCACTCACCTCTGTCTGCCTACGCCAACCATATTTAGGAATGAGCAGGTTGATCTCAGGGCTTTTGAAAAGCGTTTTGCCCTGGTCTATTTACTTATTTATATTTCTGCTGATTTCAACACCCCGCCACACTCTGTATTTTCGGGGCGAGCTCAGGGATGGATGTGAAGCTGGTGAGATGGACATCCACGCTATTTTACATGACCTCCACCATCAAAAGACACACCGCTATCCTGGCCCATCCACCTCAATGCTGCAGTCAAGAAGCACACCAATGCCTCTACTTTCTCAGAAGGCAAAGGAAATTGAGCATGTCTGCGTTGGCTCTTATCAATTTTGATTAGATGCACCGTAGCAAGCATCCTATCTGGATGTAACGTGGCTTGTATGACAATTGCTCTGTGCAAACCTGCATAAAGATACAGAAAATTGTGAATGCAGCCCAGTCCATCATGAAAATCAGCCTCCCTTCCATTGACTCCGTCTGTACTTCCTGCTGCCTCAGGAAAGCAACCAGCATTATCAAAGAGGCCTCCCATCTCGGTTATATTCTCTTCCATCCTCTTCCAAAGGGCAAAAGATACATAAGTTGGAAAACACCCACCAAAAGATTCAAGAACAGCTTCTTCCCCGCTGTTATCAGACTAATGAGCAGACCTTTTATATATTAGAGTTGATCTTTCACTGCACATTCTCTGTAGCTGCAACAGTATATTCTGCGTCCTGTTTTTTTAGCCTAATGTATTTATGTACACTATGTTTTGTCTGGCTAGCATGCAAAATAATACTTTTCACTGTATCTCGCTACGTGTAATAGGTTTTGATTTTGATTTGATTTATTACTATCAGCAGCATGTAATATCAAGTTCAAAGTATTGACTGAAAACTAGATGCATTTTCAACAGGGAAAACCTTTCTCACTCCTTGAATATCCCATTGCTCTGGAATTTCCAGTTGCTCTGGCCATTCAGGGCTAGGTCTAACACAGCTCAATAGGAAATACAGATGTTTCTGTGAGAGCGAGATAGCTACATGCACAGCTCCAATTATTGAACTAGTTGTAGAAAACACCCCAACTAGTAAGGAGAGCACACACTGGCTAGCCAAAATAGAAACAGCAAATATTACTGCAGGAAAAGCTTTGTGAGATTTCCTTTGCTCCTCTGAATTTCAGTACTGCACCATACTGAAGACCTGTTTGACTTGTGAATGATAGTCTCAAATGACCAGTTGAATTCAGGTACATAGTGTTCCAGGGTCCCAAAGGAGTGTGGAGAACTTTCAGAATTAAGGACTGTTTATAGAAATGTGAAATGTTTGAAGGCTGACAGCATTTAATATTATAATTCTAGCATTGTGTTAGAGATCCAGTAGGATAAGGTATTCTATTTAAGTAGATTACACATACGTGTTTCACTTTCTATGCTTGATGCACATTATGGATGACATCAGTATTCATACAGTGAAATACCAATGATGAATGATTCTTGCAGTCTCCTAACCCTAAAGCAACAGTGCTGTCATTTTAATTGAAGCTTTCTACATGCACCTTCACATTGACTTCAGCTCTTCATCTGAAAGCTCTAATCGCATCAATGCGCAGGCATGACCACTAGGTCCTGTTCCTGAAGAAAACAGCAACTGGGGAATAACAGCTCTGTGCAAGTAAAGTGGCATTAATTGTGTTCTCATTACTACTGGCAGCCTCCTGTCTCTCCCCTTGTACGTGATTAATGAGTGGACAATCAGCCATCAGTTGGTCTCAGGTGACTGCTCTTCTATTCCTTCTTATTTTTAATTCCACATGAAGGCAACTTAAATGCCAAGTAGGAATTACATGTCATCTTTATCTGATGATGACTCTGCTGGCTCCAAATTCTGGTCATCAAGGCTTGTACAAAACATTGTCACTTCATTTTTACAGGTACCATACCCCGTGATGATTGTGAAGAGACAGAACTGAAGGCTGTGCATTGTGTGATGGCCGTTTATAAGACAGTATCATTTTTGGGACCTTGGTTTCTAAAGTAGAGGTTTGTGGTTCCTTTGGTTTTCAGTTCTCTGAAGGTCTGATTTTTTTTTTAGTGGTTAGCACTGCTGCCTCACAGCGCCAGGGACCCAGGATCAATTCCCGCCTCAGGCGACTGTCTGTGTGGAGTTTGCACATTCTCCCAGTGTCTGCGTGGGTTTCCTGCGGGTGCTCTGGTTTCCTCCCACAATCCAAAGATGTGCAGGTTAGCTGAATTGGCCATGCTAAATTGCCTGTAGTGTTAGGTGGATTAGTCAGGGGTAAAATGTTGGTGAATGGGTCTGAGTGGGTTGCTCTTCAGAGGGTTGGTGTGTGCTTGTTGGGCCGAAGGGCCTGTTTCCAAACTGTAGGGGATCTAATCTAATCAGGCTCATAGACTAATTTGGGGCAAAAATAAAGTGTTGGCAAAACTCAACAGGTCTAGTAACACCTGTGGAATGAGAAACAGAGTTAACATAGCAAGTCCCCTGCTCTCCTTCAGAGTTGTATTTTGGAACAATGATCTAAAGACAACCTTTCCAAGAAATCATGTAACTCAAAGTAAAGGAGCCAACAAGCTGCTTATTGTTGACTTACAGGTTCATGACCTACAGACGTTAAGGTTCATAGCCAAAGGCAAGCGGCAATTCAGAAGAAAATATCCAAACCAGTATCTTTACTATCATAAATTCTGTCAAAGCCTTAAGTTTATTTCTTAGAGTTCAATAGAAGAAGTCAATGAGTTAGCCCAGATGGCTATGTGTCTCATGGAGAGACAGTAGAGAATCACATCTGGTGAATATGCAGAAAATATGATATACAAGTCAAAAGTGCAGAAAGGAAATTTATGCAACTTCATCAGTTCAGTAAGAAATTTTAAAGTGAATCTGTAAGTGATACTTCACTGGGATTGAGTGCCTGTAAAGAATATTGCAGGGGAAAAGGTTTGAATCTTTCATTTCGCTGTTTATGATAGTCTTTCCAAATTGTCACGTATATATAGTTACGTATTTTTTGTGTGCAGTATACTTACGTTCTTTTGTTAAAAGTGCATTGACAGCCTCATATGAATATGTCTGGTGACTCATTATGACGGTAACCAAATTGCAAAATATACAACTCATTGTCTATCAAGCCAGATTTCACCATCAGCAGGGACTATAACAGCTACCATTGATTGCTGAGTTCATTATTGTGCACACACCAAATTCAAATAGTTGAATGGTGGCACAAGGATTTTTTTTCAATTTTTTCATCCTTAGGAAGTGGGTATCAGACAGCCTGGCCAGCATTAATTGCCCTTCCAGAGTTGGCCTTGAGATGGTTGTGGGGAGCTGCCTTCTTGAACCACAGCAACCCTTAAGGGACAGTTACACCCACAGTGCTATTAGGAAGGGAGTTTCAGGACTTTGATGCAGGATCCTGAAAAAGCAGTGATATTGTTCCAAGTCAGGGTGGTTTGAGGCTTACAGGGAAGTTACAGGCTGTGTTTTCCCTTGAAGGTGCTGTTGACAGAGCCTTGGTGAGTTGCTTCACTACATCTTGTCCCGCCACTGTGAATCTGTGTTGAAGGGAGCAAATGGACAGTGTTCCACCACACTCCTGACCCGTGCCCTGTAGACAGTGGACAGTGGAGAGACAGGAAGTGAGTTACACACCACTGAAGTTCTCGACTCTGCCTTGCTCCTATGGTCACAATAATTATATGTCCAGTTCAGTTCCATCACAGAATTCAGAATCAATGCATGAGGATGCTATTTGGCCTATCATGCCTGTATGGACTCTCTAGCTGCATGATTCACTTAGTGTCATTCCCCCATCCTATCCCTGTAGCCGTGATGTTCTTCCCTTGGGGAGAAGAGTCTATTACCCTTTTGCAGCTTCATCTATAGAATACTAGATTTGACTCCCTACAGAATGGACACAAGCCCTTCAGCCCAACAAGTCCATACTGACTCTCCGGAGAGTAACACACCCACACCCCTACCCTATATGAACCCCTGACTAATGCACCTAACACAATGGGCAATTTAGCATGGCCAATTCACCTAAACTGCATATCTATGGATAAGTGGGAGGAAACCAGAGCACCCAGAGGAAACCCACACCAACACGGGGAGAATGTGCAAACTCCACAGAGACAGTCACCCAAGGCTGGAATCAAACCCAGGTGCCTGGCGCTATGACGCTGTAGTACTAACCACTGAGCCACCATGCCACCCTCCTCAATATACACTATTCAGTGCATCTGGGCCTATTTATAACTGTAATTTGGAATTTTGAAAAGGTAGAGAGGGAGAACACTGATAAAGCCAGCTTGGAAATGATGCCAATATTATGTGACATTTTACAGTATGTGGTTACTGGGTTAATTCAATCAGAATTCATATGACAGTAATTAATATTCAGCTTAAATGTTCTTACACAAGTGACAAAATTGATAATCCCACATTGATGCTAATTCTATGTTTCTGTAGAAATTTTCACCCTCTATTTCTGTTAACTACTGTTTTTAATTAATTCTTGTGCCCTGATGTACAGAGAACAAATGGAATACATAACTTATGAGTATTTATCTTTATCGGTTAAATTCTAAAATAGATTTGAATCGGTTGTAAGATTAACTTTGTGCAAATTAATGTCAGCTTTGCTGGCACAGGCCTACTATAAAGCATGGTGAATACCTGTCACATGAGATGACCCAATTTTCCAGGTTCTAACATTAAGGTTCTTGCATAGACTTGTTCTATAAGTTGACTCCCTCTTTCAGCTGTAACATGCTACACTCATATTATGCTTAATTTTGAACCTTACAAATGCAGTTTTTATTTACTGAGACCTGAAAATTGGTTGGTGGCGATTAGCAGGCAATATGTGCTGCTTCATCAAGATATGCGGGAGTTTAGTCCAGGATGACTCTTTGTATTAGATGTTGATGGCATTTCAAAATGGCGGCCACCGCACCCACACTGACTTTTCACCTCGAAACTCAGTGTGTATATCAACCCCTGATTTTGGAGGGGCTTTAAAATTCAAATTAGACACGTACATACAGTACAGGACATTCTGTTATACCGCACGTTGTATTGTAGGTTTAAGTTTTGAGGAGAATGTATTCTTGTTGATATATATGCCCGTGCTTGCTGATGTATGTTGGTTTCCAGTTCACCAGTGCCTCAAAATTAAAATTCTCACCCCCTCGTGTTCACATCCACCCATGGCCTCAGCCTTCCTCACTGCTGTATCCTCCTCCAGGTCTTTAAGGACACTGTCTTTTGCCAACTGTAACCTTTTCTGTGGTGTCTAATATTAGTTGCACTGTCATTGAACACAGTGCCTTCAGCTGGCTAGACTCTAAACTTATCCCCAATCCTCTCCAGTTCAGCAGCTCTCTAATCTCCCTTAAGATTCCATTTAAAACTTCCCTCTTTCTCCATGCTATCCATTACCTTCCCTAATATCTCTCTTTCAGCTAGTTGTCAATTGTTTTCTGACTATTGCCAGAATGCATTACCTTGTTGGAGGAGCTATATAAATGCAAGTTTTTGGCATCTGGGATTCAATTTCTGCCTATGCAACATTGAGTGAAAAGGTTTCTTGTGAAAGTTAGCAAAGTCAGACTGCCTCTGGGGCTGTTCTGGTCAGACTAGTTCAAGTTACAGCTGTCGTTCAACCTGTCAAAAGAAAGAATCCTTTGAATGTAGTAAAATCAAGCGAGAATAGGAATCGGCAGCTGCAGTTCCGGACAGCTGGCTGTGGTATCAGACAACAGGAATCAAAAAGCAAATTGTTACTTTGGCATTCGACAGCTGGTTGGAGCTAAAAGATCAGAGTGAAGGAAAAGCTGCAATTGTTGCTTCCATCCAACAGGCACCCTGAGCTGCAGTGCCAACCTTATGGGAGAGACGATCAGTGAGCTATAACTTCAGGCAGCTGACCATGGCAATCCACCAGACTGTCTCCAACCTGTAGTAGACCTCATATTAAACAAAGAAAGGGAGGGAGAAATTGTTAGCAACTTTTCAAAAGCCGTTCTCTTTCTGCCTCTCCTTTCCAGTGTTATTAGATTTCTGAATGGACCTCTCAAATTTTAAATTGAATGTTAATCTTGCTTTTTGAGAACCTTCCTGCAGCCATAGCATTGTATTCCTCACTCTATTCTATTACACTAATGTATTTTGTATACTATGATCTGCCTGTACTGCATGGAAGACAAAACCTTTCAATGTACCTTGGTACATGTGACCAAAATAAATCAATTCAAATCAAATAAAAAACAACAATAACCTCTTATTAAAGTGAGGAAGTACAGTTGGTGAGTGTGTTGTACATTTTAGATATTTGATTTTCTTCAGAACAATGAAGATTTGGCATTAGCTTTTAAGTTTGCCAGAACTTCCTTTTATAGTGTTTGCTTTAAACAGATCAACACCATGTTTCAACTCAACTTCCAGCAGTTTCTCTATTTGTCTGTTCACATACCTCGGGGTAATAGTCATAGAGTCATTGGAGATGTACAATACGGAAACAGACCCTTTGGTTCAATTCATCATGTCAAGCAGATAACCCAACCCAATCTAGTCCCACCTGCCAGCACCCGGCCCATATCCCTCCAAACCCTTCCTATTCATATACCCATCCAGATGCCTTTTAAATGTTGCAATTGTACCAGCCTCTACCACTTCCTCTGGCAGCTCATTCCTTCCACGCGCCACCCTCTGCGTGAAAAGGTTGCCTCTTAGGTCTCTTTTGTATCTTTCCCCTCTCATCCTAAACCTATGCCCTCTAGTTCTGGACACCCCCACACCAGGGAAAAGACCTTGTCTATTTACCCTATCCATACCTCTCATGATTTTATAAATCTCTGTAAGGTCACCCCTCAGTCTCCGACTCTCCAGGAAAAACAGCCCCAACCCATTCAACCTCTCCCTAAAGCTCAAATCCTCCAACCCTGGCTACATCCTTGTAAATCTTTTCTGAACTCTTTCAAGTTTCACAACATCATTCCGATAGGAAGGAGACCAGAATTACCCAGGCTCATCTTATCAGGTTTAGTGAGCACAGGTCAGTTAAGAGACTGTCACAATCAATCACAGAACATGTGAGCTATTGAAGACTACATAATGAATGTTAATAAAAAAATATGACTGGACACTCCTTAGTTGAAAAATATTACTGGAGACTCACACAAATATTCACTAGGAGTGATTTTTCTACTTCTGTCTAATCTTGGTTTTCATAATGGTCCATTGCTGCTACATCACATCACATCATTCTAGATAGAATGTTATAACAATTTTCCCAGACTACAATGCTTTTTTACAAACAATATTTGCTTTTGACCTCATGGGCATTGTTAACTCTACCCAGAAAGATGCACATAACAAGGTAAACTATTTTATTAGGGTATTCCCCATCTGAACTAACAGGGGATTAATTATCCAGACATATCCAAAAGTCCGAATGTTGGGCGGTTGGGTGGGGGAATGGAGGAGGGTAATAGGATCCAAGAGGGAACAGCCATCAACAAAGACAGGTGAGCCAATCTTTTTCATTTGAACAGCTTGGGTGATCCCCAGACATTTTACAGACAATGAGGGACTTTTAAAGTGTAGTCACTGATGTCATGTAGGAATTAGTCAAAGGTTTCCACATTCTGAAAGTATTAATTCAGTTGCAGCAAAGAGTAATCTAGGGCCCATGTAAGCTCAATATCATCATTCATCTCCCTATCACAAATGGAGGACATTCACTGGTGTTCTGACAAAAATTAACTGATGATAGTTTAACACAACATTGAGATAAAGATCGGAAGCAATAGGCTTCGCCAGAGAAACCGAACACATTGAGGTGTCACACTGTGGACAGGCCTAAGGAGACCTCCCCACTAACACCTTGCTCTTCTCCACTTTATCATGTCCTAATCCTCATCAATCTTTCACCAATTCCCCCATCCCTCCCATTACAGAGCTGTACATACACCAACTCCAGTAGTGGCTTCTCTGTTACTATACAATTGAATGATCAGCAGATCGTTAATTAGCTTGAGCCAGGGCTTCACCTGATTGTGGAAGTGGTTAGACTTTGGGATGAAGATGTCTCTCATGGGATTAGGGACTTACTTTACCCATCACCAACTCATGTAGTCATTCCCACTTGGTGCCAGTGTCTACCCAACACTGGAAAAACTATGACAGCAGAGGGATGGGGCTTTAAAGGTCATTAATTGCCTCCATTATTCCATTGGTGTGTGAACTGCCCAACACCACCTTATAAAATTACACAAGGTGTGAGCAGTTGGGTGCCAGGAACAGCATACACACCATTATTGACTCATTGGTACAGATCTAGGATTCAAGATGGCGGTGGCAGATTAGGCAACATCTGGGCTTCTGTGCCTGGACTTGTCCTCTTTGTCTGCTTTTTTACTCCTTTTATATCCTTTCTTCTGTTCTCACTTTTATTTAGTTTTCGCTTAAATCTAGCTTATAAAGAGAGCTCTTTGGCAGGAAGATGAGCTGCAGAGCAGCAGCAGTGAATCCAGAAGCACCGAACCCAAGCTGCATGAATGCATTTGTGATGTTATAGCCTTGAATTAAAACCAAAACGAAAGACTTTTACCTATAATGAAGAACACTATCTCTCTCCCACTTGAAAAGGAAAGTAAAGTTGGAGAGACTGCTAACCCCATGCGATGATGCTGCTCCTTTAACAAAGTTACGTTGTCCTTGGTGTTTTTCTCAGAGGGGTCTTAAATGCATTGATTCTGATGTGTCTGTGTTTATCTACTTGAAGAAGTTTTTTAAGTGATTTTTAAAACACTTATACAATGAAAGAGGAGTGGTCAGTTCTCCCAGTTCAGGTTTTGATTTTAGCAAGCAGTCAATTTTGAGGTTGCTGGCCAAAGATCCTCTCTCTATCTGACATCTCTTCTGTAAGAACCTGGATTTGATTTTACCTTTTTTTTTGCCACGGGGGTGTTTATGGGAATATTTCAAGTATTTGGAACAGCATCATCAAGTTGTGATAGAATGGATTCGGTTTTCAAATAGTTATGTTATTCTAAATTTGGTTTGCTTTTGTTCATGTATAAATAAATTCTATTTTGTTTAAAACAGAGTGATTCGGCCAGTTGCATCACTACTGGAATATCCACTTACACCTGCTTAAAACAACGGGCAATGTTAGTGGCTGGGCTACCTTTTCAGAATGTTTTGAGGGGCTCTGGCCTGGTCCACAACACCAAAGAATAAAAAGGATCTTTAAATGAGTTCCAACATTTTCTCAGAAGAAAGTACACAAAAAGGTCATCTTCTACATTAAGAGGCTTATCTGTGTCGAGATGTTGGTCAATTTCTCTCTGCAAATTAGCATGAAATCTTCTAAAAAGTTCATGTAATGTCATCATTCCTTTTCCGATGTGAATGCAAAAGTCCTTCTCCTACATGTCTGTTATTCATTGAGGGGGCAACATCCAATAAATAAACTGGCAGAGAAGCCAACAAGAAGACAGAAACACAATGCACGGTCAAACAGAATCTCACAGTAGTAAGTTAGAAAACATAAAACCATAAAATAAAAGTAAAAAGTGTAGTGATTATAACACGGTCAGCCAGGTGGACTTCATAGAGCTCCCTGATTGGGGCTGTTATTCTGGTCCAATCAGGGAGGCCTGGCTGACAGATAGAAACAGCAGCGTTACGTTAGAGCCCGGGTGTCCTTGGAGAAGGAGCACACGGTGTCGACCAACACCCTGGAGTTGTTCAGGGAGAGGTGGGCGCCGCAGGGAGTGGAGTGCATCATTTCTCCCTCCAACTCTATTTTGATTTAGTCCCTACCCTCCCCTTCACTGTTTTGATCACACAGCACTGCCCTTTGATGAGAAGGGCAGTGCTTGTCACTGGCCACCCGGGTGTTTTCCTATCTTCCTGGTGGTGGAATTTGAATAAAGATTGGTGCACTTTGTCTTTCACTGTGAAAAAAAAAGAAACAGGAGCGTTGCATGTACCATGCACATGTAAATAAAGTTAAAAATCACACAACACCAGGTTATAGTCCCACAGGATTGATTGGAAGCACTAACTTTCAGAGCGGCGCTTGGAAAGCTAGTGCTTCCAATTGGACCTGTTGGACTATGACCTGGTGCTGTGTGATTTTTAACATTATACACCCCAGTCCAACACCGGCATCTCCATGTCATGTAAATAAAGGATGACTTGGTGAGTTAGTTTACCCTCTAAACACGGTACTGATTTGGGAATACCATTTCTTCACTGTTGTTGGATCCAAACTCTGGAATACACTTTCTAATAATGTCGTAGGTGTTCATACACCACATGGACTGTGTCATATTTGCATTTGTTATTTTAAGTAATACAGAATGACATAATGGAAAAAGAAACAGGAGCGTCAGGGAGTAGAGTGCATTATTTCCCCCGTCCAACTCTATTTTGATTTAATCCCTGCCCTCCCCTTCACTGTTTGATCACACAGCATTGCCCTTTGATGTGAAGGGCACTGCTTGACACTGGCCACTCGGGTGTTTCCCTATCTTCCTGGTGGTAGAAATTGAATAAAGATTCGTGCACTTTGTGTCTCTCACTGTGTCTCACACCTGCACACACACACACACACCATGGGTGCTGGGGAAAAAATAAGCACTACCGCAGTTAGGCAGTAGTGTGGGAAGAACAAAAAAGAAAAAAAGAAAAAAGAAAAGAAAAAAAGAAAAATATAGGGTGAAGTCAAAAGAGAAAAAATAAATAAAAAAAATAAACATGAGTGTCAGAGACCCCATTTACTCTCAGAGCTGGCTCTTGAGGGAGCTGGACCAGTGTGCGTGCAAGGACTCACCACCTTGAAGGTGTCAGAGGGGAAGGGGACTGTCCCTGGACAGACAGACAGGAAAGGAAAGAAGGACTTTGAGTCCTGGGCCTACTTTTGTAGAAAAAAAAGAAACAGGAGTGTCAGGGAGTGGAGTGCATTATTTCCCCCGTCCAACTTTATTTTGATTTAATCCCTGCCCTTCACTGTTTGATCACACAGCATTGCCCTTTGATGTGCGTGTCACTGGCCACTCGGGTGTTTCCTTTCTTCCTGGTGGTGGAAACCGAATAAAGCACCTTGTGTCTCACACGTACACACACACACACAACATGGGTGCTGGGGAAAAAATAAGCACTACCGCAGTTAGGCGGTAGTGTGGGAAGAACAAAAAAAACAAGAAGGAAAAATAAAGCAGCATCAGAGGTTCTGTTCATTCTGGGAGCTGGCTCTGAGGGAACTGGATCAGCATCAAAGACTTTCCTCACATAAATAAAGAGTGACTTGGTGATGGGATACCAGCCTTTGTGGAGTTATTTCAGAGTTTCCTATGAAGGGTTTTTGTCCAAAACCTCGATTTTCCTGCTCCTCGGATGCTGCCTGACCTGCTGTGCTTTTCCAGCACCACTCTAATCTAAACTCTGGTTTCCAGCATCTGCAGTCCTCATTTTTGCCTTATTTCAGTAACCCAGATCAATGGATTGACATTACATTAACATTCTGTCAGAACTTCATTTATTAAAAAAAAAATGAGTCTTTCGGGATCAGCAGGTAACTGACAAAGAACAAAATATACAATAAACTTTCTTCTCATTTTGAGCACTGTAGGGTTAAGGTGAATAAAATCCTTCAGTACTTCTGATGATGGCTGCAAAGATTTTACCAAAGCCTTTCAGACTTTAGCGGATCAAATTAAAGTTCAAATCAACTTTAGATTATAAAAACTTCAGTTCACACCATATGACAACAGTGTCGAGAGTGGAGTGCTGGAAAAGCACAGTAGGTCAGGCAGCATCCGAGGAGTAGCAGAATCGATGTTTCAGGCAAGGGCCCTTCATCAGGAATGAGGCTTGTGAGCTGAGGGGTTGGAGAGATAAATGGGAGGACGGGTAGGGCTGGGGGGAAGGTGGCTGAGAGTGCAAAAGGTCGACAGAGATGGGGGTTATGGTGTTAGGTCAGAGGGGAGGCTGGAGCAAATAGGTGGGAAGGAAGATGGACAGGTGGGACAGGTCATGAGGACGGTGCTGAGCTGGAAGGTTAGAACTGGGATAAGGTGGGGGGAGGGGAAATGAGGAAACTGGGGAAATCCCTCAACTTCTATCTTGGGACCCTCCAACCCCAGGGCATCTATGTGGATTTCACCAATTTCCTCATTTCCCCTCCCCCCATCTTATCCCAGTCCCAACCTTCCAACTCGACACCACATTCATGACCTGTCCTACCTATACATCTTCCTTCCCACCTATCCTCTCCACCCTCCTCTCTGACCTATCACCATTACCCTCACCTCCATCCACCTTTTGCACTCTCAGCTACCTTTCCCGCCCCCTCCCCCCTCCCAGCTGCACCCCCCTCCCATTTGTCTCTCCACCCAGGAGGCTCCTAGTCTCATTCCTGAAGAAGGGCTTTTGCCCGAAACATCGATTCTCCTGCTCCTCGGATGCTGCCTGACCTACTGAGCTTTCCCGGCACCCTACTCTCGACTCTGATGTCTAGTATCTGCAGACCTCACTTCCTCATCTGCCAACAGCCAGGTGAAATAATTGAACAATGTGGCTAGGTGTTGGCACAAAGGGATGAAGTGTGATTGAACTCCAGCTACCTTAGCTAAAACGTTTTATGGAACTGATCATTAACTCTATGCCCACCAATCTTTCTGAATAGCACTTCTAGACAAACCTAAAAAATTTAAACTATTGACGATCTGTGAGAAGCAGGACATAAATTCAAAGCAATTGTAATAGATCAGCAGCATCTCCAAGTACTTGACTCTTGAACAATTAATGCAACCATCAACAGCTTCAGTTGGACATTCAGATCCTGTATGAGGTGGGGCTTATATCACAGCCAGCATTTTGTGCTGTCAGCTCTGTTTAAACGAGGGCATTGAGCTAAAATGTGATGGAACTTCCATCTCCCAAAGAAACTCAAAGTAAAACACAATACTCCACAGCAGCGTCTGAAGAAGAACCAATTGAGGAACAATGTTAGGGAAACCTTTGAAGTTCCATTCATGGCACACGAAAACATCAACCAAGACCAAGGGGTAACCACGATGACACAGCCTACAGACACCAGTACATTTGGCCAATTTGATGGACGTCACCACAAACCCCTTACCCCCATGCAAGTGATGTTTCCCAAAACGAATGAGGTACATGTACCATATGCCAAGACTGAAACTCCTACAAGTGAAAATATCATCCCTTTACACATCTTACGTAAGCAGTTCTCAGGAATCCACACAAAATGAGTAATTATTTATAATAAGTCTAATATCTCCTGCACTATCCATTTGAAATGCTAATATTGATCCTCAGGATGGACACATGAGAATGGACACATGGACACCGACCGACTCCCACAGCTACCTGGACTACACCTCCTCCCATCCTGCCCCCTGTAAAAATGCCATCCCATTCTCCCAATTCCTTCGACTCCGCCGCATCTGCTCCCAGGAGGACCAGTTCCAAAAACGCACATCCCAGATGGCCTCCTTCTTCAAGCACCGCAATTTCCCCCCCGACGTGGTCGACGATGCCCTCTACCGCATCTCTTCCACTTCCCGATCCTCCGCCCTTGAACCCCGCCCCTTCAACCGCCACCAGGACAGAACCCCACTGGTCCTCACCTACCACCCCACTAACCTCCATGTACAGCGCATCATCCGCCGTCATTTCCGCCACCTCCAAACGGACCCCACCACCAAGGATATATTTCCCTCCCCTCCCCATTCCGTAAAGACCACTCCCTCCGTGACTCCCTCGTCAGATCCACACCCCCCACCAACCCAACCTCCACTCCCGGCACCTTCCCCTGCAACCGCAGGAGGTGCAAGACTTGCGCCCACACCTCCCCCCTCACCTCCCTCCAAGACCCCAAAGGAAACTTCCATATCCACCACAGATTCACCTGTACCTTCACACATATCATCTATTGCATCCTTTGCACCCGATGTGGCCTCCTCTATAATGGGGAGACAGGCCGCCTACTTGCGGAGCGTTTCAGAGAACACCTCTGGGACACCCGGACCAACCAACCCAACCACCCTGTAGCTCAACATTTCAATTCCCCCTCCCACTCCACCAAGGATATGCAGGTCTTTGGACTCCTCCATCGTCAGACCACAGCGAAACGACGGTTGGAGGAAGAATGCCTCATCTTCCGGCTGGGAACCCTCCAACCACAAGGGATGAACTCGGATTTCACCAGTTTCCTCATTTCCCCTCCCCCCAGCCTGTCTCAGTCAAATCCATCAAATTCAGCACCGCCTTCCTAACCTGCAATCTTCTTCCCGACCTCTCCGCCCCCACCCCAGTCTGACCTATCACCCTCACCTTGACCTCTTTCCACCTATCACATTTCCGATGCCCCTCCCCCAAGTCCCTCCTCCCTATCTTTTATCTTAGCCTGCTGGACCAACTTTCCTCATTCCTGAAGAAGGGCTAATGCCCGAAACGTCGATTCTCCTGTTCCCTAGATGCTGCCTGACCTGCTGCGCTTTTCCAGCAACACATTTCCATCACATGAGAATGTTCATATCATTAAAAGATATGGACCAGTTATTATCAATTTCATATTATCATGGTCCACTAGGTGATAAGGTCATCGGTTGTAACATTAAAGATTCCTCGATAGTAACATTGCTCTTATCCATTTTGGTCACAGTGAAGCAGAGCAGATTCAGCAAGCTATCCCAGTTGATTAACAGCTGCGTAGCCTCAAAAAAGTCAACATTGGCAGGTGGCCTGAAAATGCATTCAACAGATCCCAGACAGAGAGTGGTCACATAGATATTAGCTCAGACTCTGCAACAATAGAATATCCAAAGGCAAACCAGTCATAATTCTACACATTCTAAATCAAGGCATGCTGGACCAGATACAGATAGGTTACATGGATACAGATGACATCAAGAAACTGGAGGGTGAGCCATATATTGGTTTGCCATTAAGAAAGACATCAGCTGATCATGTCATCGAAACATGGCAGTTCCATCAACTTCAACTTCCACACAGGACTCCTCAGGGCCTGGTGCAGGATTGCAACTGGTGTTTCAGTGCCAAGGGATGAGAGGTTATATTCTGGTGACTTTGCTAAATTTCCTTTAGAGTCACAAATCAAAGATGCCACTTGTGCAACAATTGTTGACACGTTAACTGTTGAATTCAAATATTTGTTGTACCTCAGAAAATTGGGTTTGACAATGGTCCATGGTACACTTTCAGGACAGGTCAGGGAGCCTGGTGTTCAACATGTCAGCTCTTCTTGTCACTCAAATGGTCCTTCAGTATGTAAAATCCATGCTCACTAAATGTAAATTGACTTACCACGATTTTCAGAAGGCTATGTTTAATCTATGTGTTGCACTTGTAGATATTTAATGGTCAGCAGCAGTTCTCATATTTGGGAGAGAGATTCGTACAATTCTTTTCTCCTATACATAGAACATAGAACATAGAACATAGAACATAGAACATTACAGCGCAGTACAGGCCCTTTGGCCCTCAATGTTGCACCAACCTGTGGAACCAATCTGAAGCCGATCTATCCTACATTATTCCATTGTCATCATGTCTCACCCTAACAGATATTTTCTAATCAGCCTGTTCAGAGATGTTACTATAAATATATATGGACCAGGAGGGGCCTGAACCTGGGTCTCCTGGCCTGGATGTAGGGACATACCACTGCACGACAAAAGCATGTCTTCCTTTAGTCTGAAACATCGAGTGTCCGCTTTGGGACCTGAACACACAACCTTTTGACTCAAAAATGAGAGTGCTCCCACTGAGCCAGTTTTGTTTTAATCAACCTGTACAGTCCTGTTATGAACACATACACTCTCTGCACCCAACCACACGTGCACAAGGCATTGCTGCATTGCCTCTTTACTGTGAGTTGGTTTCTGAAGGGAAAGAAATTCCTGAAAACATTTATCAGCATGTGGTTCGAGAGTTATATAGATAAGTTGTCTCCGAGTAAGAGAAAGTGAATCTGCAAAACAGCAGGAGTGGGAAAAGGTACAAATTTTTAAAAATTGCAATGAGCACAAGGTCTCTCTTTAATTAGTTAGAAGATTGCCTGTGGAATTGCTTTTGTTTAGTTTGCAGTTACATTATTAAGAGGGTGGGCATAAAAGATTGTATTTTATCACTGAAAGTATTTGGATATCAGTTGTAACAGATCCACTCCAATAACATGAAATGGTGCTTTTATTGTTCCTGGAAAATAAAGTACAAAAGTATCTGAACGAAAAACAGAAATTGCTGGAGAATCTCAGCATCTGTGGAGAGGAATCAGAGTTAACGTTTCAGTGTGGAAGCAGACCATTTGACCCATCGAGTCCATACCAACCCTCTGAAGAGCAACCCACCCAGACCCACCCCAATCGCTGTAACCCCACATTTCCTATGACTAATCCACTTAGCCTGCACATTCCTGGATACTATAAGCAATTTAGCATGACCGGTCCACCCAACCTGCACATCTTTGGACTGTGGGAGGAAAAGAGAGCACCTATGGGGATCCCATGGGGACGTGGGGATAACGTGCAAACTCCACACAGAAAGTCACCCAAGGGTGGAATCAAACTCGGGTTCCTGGCTCTGTGAGGCAGCAGTGCTAACCACCGAACCAACGCGCTACCTTGGGTCCAGTGACCCTTCTTCAGAACTGGTATTGTATCAGATGAGCTGCAATAATATGAAATACCTTTTCTCAATGTTTTCTGGAAAATAAGCAGAAAAGATTGGCTCTTCATTAGGGAAGTTTGGGTTTAGAATGCCCCCTACCAATTTTTCAATGCACCCCAGTGGACCCTTTAAGGATGCTCTATAATTTTTCAGCAATTTTGCAGAAGGCATTTTGGAAAACATGCAGAATCCTCCTTTGCAGATTGAATCAGATTCAATTTAAGAAGCCAGCAGGGATGCCTAAATTAAAAAGACAAAATGACTTGCAACCACCCACACCTGAAAATGGGCATTTGTTGACTCTTTATATGCCTGAAGAATATAAATGCCAAGCAGCTTCTAAAGCAGCAAGTCAGATATGCTCAGCGAAAATCCATTGTAAATTCCCAACAGGGAAACACAAGTAAGCAAAAAATACCTTATGAACTTGAGTAATATTCGATCTCATGTAAAAGTTGACCCCCTATTTTTGGCCAAATTATCTGGAATTTTCCATATATCCTTGTGTAATTTCAACCCCAGTTCTTCACAGATCAATGTTTATGAGTCAGTGTGCCGGCTGTCGCATCCTGCTCCAGCTTTCCAGGTTGCTGGTAGTTCCGCTCTGGGTTTTCAGAATTACCATAATTTGTTGGGTTTATTTTCTTTATTCATTTAAATATCAATTGGGCTTCTGCTAATGATATGGTATGAATTTTGACGGGCATGAATTTCAGCCCCTCAATAGTATCCATTTCATAGCTGACCCCATAAATTTAACCTGAAAAAGTAGTCAAGAAAATCCGACTATTACTCGAGTATATACGGTAGTATGTCTTGGAAATGAATGTACTGTTAGTACTGCTTTATTCCTGATGAAGGGCTTTTGCCTGAAACGTCGATTTTCCTGCTCCTCAGATGCAGTCTGACCTGCTGTGCTTTACCAGCGCCACTCTAATCTAAACTCTGGTTTCCAGCATCTGCACTCCTTGTTTTTACCTTTTGTTAATACCGCAGCTCCATTTTGAACTGTACAAGTCAGACCGGTATGTCTCATTCGTCATTTTTACTGGTTTTTCCCTCTTGGTTCTAAGAGTGGAAGGCATAGCTACAGAGTCAAAAGTGTGAAACAATATTGAACATTTTTGTGAAGTTTACAGTATTAATTCGATGAATCTGCTCCTTTGGTCGTCACAGGCTAAAAATGGAAACATTGCATGCAATTATGTAGTTGAGTTCAATAACATTTCTAATCTTTTATGCTTGGTTTATGCAATGTCAGGTGGGGCTTAAGTGGCTGTTCAATTACTGACTGTATTCTGTCCCTTTTCCAGTGTGAAAATGCACCCAGCTTTCTATGTGAAGGTGGAAAGACAATAGTCTTTATATAATTTAGATTCAGCTCTTTGATGTTTCTGCCATTTGGTTTCGTTCTCCCCAAAGAGCAAAGCCTGGTTGGTTGAGGTGAGTGAGGAGCATATTTAAAGGATGTTTCAAAATTGCCAGCATCACGGGAGCAGTGAGCCATCCATTAATATCATATTTTCCTTTTCTTCCACTGCAGATTTTTTTCATTTCTCCTTTGAACAGACCACAAATTTGCTCCAGGGCAGAACTTGAACATCGTATGCAATTTGAAATATGGCTTACTTTAGATTTTTGAACACATTGCACACAGAGGAAGTCAATCCACTTTTAAAGATACAATCGCACAGGGATGAGGGTCAATAACGTGTTAGTGGTCAGTGATTTCATGATTGACAGAAAACCAACAGCAATTTAACAATAAACAAAAACTTATCATGCACAAAAGCATCTCACTAAAATCTGAAAATCAGGGTGAAGATCGGGTGGAAATGTTTGCTAATGATATGATGGTAATGGTGCGATAGATATTAATGATATGTGATGATCACACTTACATTAAGAAGATGGGGTACTGGGCTAATGGTCGGATACTTGGTAGTGTGGATGAGCAGAGGGATCTTGGTGTCCATGTACACAGATCTTTGAAAGTTGCCACCCAGGTAAATAGTGCAGTGAAGAAGGCATATGGCGTACTGGCTTTTATTGGTAGAGGAATTGAAGTTCCGGAGTCCTGAGAACATGTTGCAGTTGTATAAGACTCTGGTGCGGCCGCATCTGGAGTATTGTGTGCAGTTTTGGACTCCATACTATAGGAAGGATGTGGAGGCACTGGAACGGGTGCAGAGGAGGTTTACCAGGATGTTGCCTGGTATGGTAGGAAGATCGTATGAGGAAAGGCTGGGGCACTTGGGGCTGTTTTCATTGGAGAAAAGAAGGTTTAGGGGTGACTTGATAGAGGTGTACAAGATGATTAGGGGTTTAGATAGGGTTGACCGTGAGAACCTTTTTCCACGTATGGAGTCAGCTATTACGGGGGGGCATAGCTTTAAATTCAGGGGTGGTAGGTATAGGACAGATGTTAGGGGTAGGTTCTTTACTCAGCGAGTTGTGAGTTCATGGAATGCCCTGCCAGTAGCAGTGGTGGACTCTCCCTCTTTATGGGCATTTAAGCGGGCATTGGATAAGCATATGGAGGATGGTGGGCTTGGATCGGTGCAACATCGAGGGCCAAAGGGCCTGTACTGCGCTGTATTCTTCTATGTTCTATGTTCTATGTAAGTCATAGAGTAATTGAGATGTACAGCAGGGAAACAGACCCTTCAGTCCAACCTATCCATGCTGACCAGATATCCCAACACAATCTAGTCCCACCTGCCAGCACCTGGCCCATATCCCTCCAAACCCTTCCTATTCATATACCCATCCAGATGCCTTTTAAATGTTGTCATTGTACCAGCGTGCATCACTTCTTATGGCAACTCATTCCATACACATACCACCCTCTGCGTGACCACGTTGCCCCCTAGGTCTCTTTTATATCTTTCCCCTCTCACTATAAAGCTATGCCCTCTAGTTTGGGACTCTCCCACCCCAGGGAAAAGACTTTGTCGATTTATTCTATCCATGCCCTTCATGATTTTATAAATTTCTATAAGGTCACCCCTCAGCCTCTGACGCTCCAGGGAAAACAGCCCTAGCCTATTCAATCTCTACCGATAGCTCAAATACTCCAACCATGACAACATCCTTGTAAATCTTTCCTGAACCCTTTCAAGTTTCACAACATCTTTCCAATAGGAAGGAGACCAGAATTGCATGCAATATTCCAACAGTGGCCTAACCAATGTCCTGTACAGCTGCAACATGACCTCTCAGGCAAGCATACCAAACGCCTTCTTCACTATCCTATCTACCTGTGACTCCACTTTAGTTATCTGTTCGTTCAAGGATTGTGTAAAGAGTTGTAGCTTGGGTGCAGGTTGCACTTGTTGTGGGCACGTTCGCTGAACTGGGAATTTGGTTTGCAGTTGTTTTGTCCTTTTTCTTGGTGACATCCTCAGTGCTCTGCAGCACATTGACCTAAACCCAATATACTGACCACTGCAATGAACAACTGGAGCCGGCAACCAGAAGTAACAGAAACAGAACCAAATACATTCCAACTGACACAGTACAGCAGCGCTTCATAGGAGCCTCCGCCACTTCAACTCTCCCTCCCATTCCGCCAAGGACAAGCAAGACCTGGGCCTCCCCCACTACCCAGTCCAAGCCTGGAGGAAGAAAACCTCATCTTCCGCCTTGGGAACCTCCAACCACACAGCATCAACATCAACTTCACCAGTTTCCTCATCTCTCCTCCCCCCCCCCACCTCATTTCAGATCCAACCTCCCAACTCGGCAGTGCCCTCTTAAACTGTCCTACCTGTCCCTCTTCCTTCCCACCTCTCTGCTCCACCCTCTGTTCTGACCTGTCACTTTCATCCCCCATCTGCAATGACCTCTTGCCTTCCCAGCTACCTTCCCCCTAGCCCCAGCCCCATCCCGCTATTTATCTCTCAGCCCCCTTCACCCCCCCACCCCTCCCCACCCCCGTCAACATTCCTGATGAAGGGCTTATGCCCAAAATGTTGACTTTCCTGCTCTTCAGATGCTGCCTGACCGACTGTGTTTTTCAAGTGTCACACTTTTCAGCTCTGATCTCCAGCATCTGCAGTCCTCACTTTCGCTGCAAATTACGTTAGCTCCCATATCCATAAAAACGAGACATGGGTCATGGGGTATTCAAAAATTCAATGGATGTTTATTACAGCTCCTAGTATTTACACCACAATCACAGGCACTTACAGGCTTGCAGTCAAGTGAAGCAATTCAGAAGGGCTCATGCCCGAAACGTCGAGTCTCCTGCTCCTTGGATGCTGCCTGACCTGCTGCGCTTTTCCAGCAACACATTTTCAGCTCCTGAACATGTCATGCTGCAAGTGAGCAGAACACTGGAAGATGGAGATTGTGAGCCTTATTGTTATTTTAATCAACATCACTAGAGTATGCAGGACTTGAACCAGAGCACCTGGTCCAAAAGTGGGGACACTGTCCCCAAGCCACAAGAGCCCTGTTGCAAGTTTGATATCATTAGGTTATATGTCATGATATGGTGATGACATTATGTGTACATCCCTTAAAGGTATATCACATGTCGATTGTTAGAATGGTAGCAGCTAGGGTTACAGAGAGAGAGGGGATGAGGTTACAAGTGCATGAGACATTGGAGGGGGTAGGCTGAAGTAATCTGGCTTTGCTGAATTTAAGGATATTTGAGAAGGATATGTGGCAGGGAATGCATTTGAGAAATCGATCCTTCTGTGATATTGGAATGGATAAGGATTTCAGCAGCAGTGGCAATAAGCAGGCAAAGTTCTAGTTGTGGGAGAAAAGGCCCCTGGAAACAGATGATCCATAATACTGAAGTTCAGCTCGAGATGTGAACAAAAGCATCAAAGTTGCATCGTAGTATTTTCAGCACGAGTGGAGAGTGATATTCAGGTTGTGGTGAAAAATATAAATCAGTTACAGGGATGCACACTGAATAATATTGACCTCCACTGCAGAAATCAAATCAAATAAAAATTTGGAACAAAATAAAAACGTGCTTTCTGCAATACAGGTGAAGCCAAAGCAATACATGGAACTAATAAAGCAATCGCTGGATGTAAATCCTTCTCGCCTCAGTTGCTTGAAATGTCACGTCTGCAAAAGAGGAAGAACAATTGATGAAGTCTATGTCAAACCGATACACAGGATTGGGTGCAGCCTACTGGGAGGAACTGTGCTGTTGTCCTTCTCCACTCAACTGACCATGTCAAAAAACACAGGGGTGGAGTGTTAACCCTTCCAATATGATTGCTGGGTGGAAATTGCTGGTCTGACACCAGTAATGTGCCACACACAGGCCCCTGTGTGATCGAGTTAGGAGGTGTCCTTTCAGGTGCCTGTAGGGCAGTGGGTCACCTGCCCAGAATAGATATTGGGTGGCTACAAGACTGCTTGCCAACTTTGTGGAACATGACTGATGTCAGCTCCTGGATGCCAACTGACTGGTGCTATCATGAGCTCAGGTCTGACCCATGACAATGTATTGGTTTCTACCTTGTGTCCAGTAGGGAGGCACTGAGGTACTTAAAACAAAGACAGGTGGAGATGGGGGAAGGTGGTATTGGAGTTCCATTTAGCAGGTATAGAAAGACATTATTTAATCCAAAGTGTGATTGTTTAGGAGGTGTACGCTTGTAATGCTTCTGTCTACAAATAAATGTTCAAAGAAGTAAAAATTGACTCCAGCTTCTCTATTTTATTACGTCAGTTGCAGCGGTGGACAGATGTTTGTCTAAATCAGCAAAATGAAGTCCTTTGTGTACAAAGGATATTTCTGGAATGCTAATTAATTTGAATATTAATCTTGGGCCTTGATGTGTGATTTATTTGAGGATGGAAGATAGAAAGAGGTGTTAATGCAAGGTGATAAGAATAATTTTGCAGAAAGATCTGTTCCTGAGTTGCTGTCAAGGAGCTCTGGGTTGCAGGCAATGCTTGGAGTTTTCCCATTTGTTTCTGTCATCTGTACCCTTTCCCTCACCAGACTGACGTTGCAGTGGTGAGTCCTTGTGTTGTCGCTGTTGCATGGTTTTGTATAACCACACATATAAGTATTGCTTTGCGAACAACAGAGGGATGAGACTAACAGTGGGAGTAAGTGTTTGAGGGCTCCACGTGTGGACTTGATAAAAAGAAAAGAGAGAAACACTTATAGAATCCCTACAGTGTGAAAACAGGCCTTTCAGCCCAACAAATCCATACCGACCCTCCAAAGAGCATTGCACCCAGACCCAGTCCGCGACACTTCCCCAGGCTAATGCGCCTAACCTACACATCTCTGAACACTTTGGGCAATGTAGCATCGAGAATGTGGCACTGGAAAAGCACAGCAAGCCAAGGAAGCATCCGAAGAATCAATGTTTTGGGCATACACCTTTCATCCTGATGCTCCCTGGCCTGTTGTGCTTTTCCAGCAGTACACTCTAGACTGTGATCTCCAGTCCCCACTTTCTCATGGGCAATTTAGCTTGATCAATCTACCTAACCTGCACATCTTTAGCCTGTGGAAGGAAACCCACGCAGACGCAGGGAGAATGTGCAAACACCACACAGACAGTCGCCCAAGGCTAGAATTGAACCCAGGTCCGTGGCATTGTGAGACGGCAGTGCTAAACACTGGGCCACTGTGCCACCCACTTCTACTGACATATCAAGGTTGAAGCTCCAGTAAAGTACTGAGGGAATGCTGCACAGCAGGAGACACTGTCTTTCAAATCAACTGTCCAAGCGATGGTTCTCTCTGCTGCTTGGGTAGATGTAAAAGGTTCTATGGCGCTATTCCAAAGTTGAGCTGGGAAGCTTGCCCTGGGGAAGCCTTGGCCAAAATTCCTGCCTCCATTCAAAACCACAAAGAAAACCAGATTATCAGATCAGCATCACATTGCTGTTTCTGGGATCTTGCTGTGTGCACCTTGGTTGCCACGTTACCCGCTTTACACCAGTCTCTACACTTCCAAGGTATTTCAATGGCTGTAAAGCACTTTGGGATGGCCAGTAGCTGTGAAATATGTTATCTCAATGCAAGCCTTTTCTCTCTTTATGTTTGAGTTGCTGGATTGGGAACGGTTGTGTTCTATTGCGGTATTCTGGAGAGCAGCCATGATGATTCTCGCCCAGTGGCCCCTGAACCCAATCTGGCCCTCCCATGGTTTGGGTAGTGAGACCAATCATAGGCTGCTGCAAGCATTGAGAGCGGCTGATTGGAAACAAATTTGTTCGACTTTGTGGATGTACGTACGGTGACAGCAAGCCTTATGTGGCAAGCTGGAACGCAGAAGACTCACTCTGTAGAAACTTCCTGATGAAAGGCTTATGCCCGAAACGTTGACTCTCCTGCTCCTCAGATGCTGCCTAACCTGCTGTACTTTTCCAGCACCACACTCTCGACTGTAGAGAACTGTTCCTGGCACTGTGCTCTACCCTATTAAAAACAATACTGAACCTGAACATATGTTTAGAACGTGTCTACAGTTGAGTTGTACAGTAATATGTTGCTCTTCATGTTCTTAACTTGGGAAATGGGGACCAATGTGCACTGACAGAATTGTCTAACTTAACTTACATCATATCACCATTATTTATGAAAGTAAAGACAAATCAGTATAAAGGAAACTTTCAAATATGTCTTCACGGTTATGCCTGCAGCATTGAATTAAGGTTGATTCTCCATATCCTGTGGATCAATAAAGCTTTTGCAGTTCTGCACTAAGGCAACTGCGTGGTCAAGTGTTGCCTGAATAATGACAGATGGGCTTGAGGTTTCCCAGTGTATTCCTGTCTCTGAGGGGGTTTTATTCCCCTGAGGTTGGGTCCCTGGCTCTATCAGAGTGCAATAAACAATCACCTCGTGCCAGAGGGCACTGAGGAGCAGCTTGAAGTCCTCACCAGGATTTTCCTGGCATCCAGATTGGTCCCTCCTGATTTGGAAGACCGGCAGAGCCTGGGGACGGTTTACCGACAGGAAAGTGTTGTGTTATTGGGGTGTTATTTCACAGGGCTCATAAAGGGACCGCAAAAGTTCAACAGATCTGCCCATAACTCTCCCTGTTGTTTGAGGGACTTCCCTCAAAGTAGTGCCTCCAGGAATTAAGTGCCTTCAACATACTTACATCTTAATAAGGGTGTCCAAGAGTGTCTCAGTTCTGAGGCGTCCTCTGAGTTTCCTAGCTGCAGCATCTCGTCTGTCAGCACCCTGACCCTAACCTCTGTTTGTGGAGATGCCTCTTCAGCAACATGGTGGTGTCTCCTTCTGGGTCAAAGATCAGCCTGACATTAAGGTCCTGCTGATGTCAGGAGCAGCT
Organism: Chiloscyllium plagiosum; assembly: GCF_037043375.1. Taxonomy (NCBI): domain Eukaryota; kingdom Metazoa; phylum Chordata; class Chondrichthyes; order Orectolobiformes; family Hemiscylliidae; genus Chiloscyllium; species Chiloscyllium plagiosum. The sequence goes on from NW_028270168.1 coordinate 15,881,386, forward strand.
GCTAACGTTGTGCAATATGTCATTGATAGCGTTGTCCATCCACTTTGCCTCTCGAGAAAGAGAGAGAGAGATCCTTTTTCAGTATCCTGGCTATTGACAAACCTGTGATTTAATCAGGGTGCAGAGAGGGTGAGGTGAGAATCTTGACTATTGGATGGATTCAATTCAGCTCATTAATGCAGCAATTAACCCCCTCACCATGTCTTCGCCCACCACAATTTACAGATTATTCAGAGATTAACCAGATTTTCCTGGACATCAAGAGCCTGCCCAGCAAATGCTGTTTCTATAGGGCTCGAGTGGGGGGAGAAGGTCCCTCACTATCAGGTAATCTGTGCCTAACTGAGGCACTCAGCAGCAGGAAAGGAGACAATGCTCAAGCCCACCCTGCCACCCTCGTTTCCAACCTTTCACACCTATCCCGCCACCATTGTCACCTTTGGACTAGGGTCCCACAATGATCCTAAGCCTCTTGTGGGTGGCAATGTCACCAGCTGCCAACCCTCCTGGTAGTGCTGTTGCTATTGAGTAACTGCCAGCTTCTATTGGCCAGCAGCTTCTCAAAGGCGGGAGTTCAGACATCAGGACCTCAGTCATCTGGAATGCCCATTGGTGGCCACTTAAAAGCTCAAAGGACAATTGACTCCATTGCCACCCACCCCTCTTCCCCCCCACCCCCACAGAACGGACATGGCATCACCACCTGATGCCCAATTGGGAGGTGATGAGGAACAAGAGATCCCTTTTGGCCCATCAAAACCTCAACCAGTGACTTAGAAGAAATGTTAATTAATGACAACAAATTCTATGGAGCAAAGGTGTAACAGGAAGTTTGTGTAACATAGGAGGTACAAGAAAGATGTTGAATGTATGTACATATATATGATTCTGTATTCATTTCTCTTTGTATATTGGTCATTTTTATCTTCTCTCCTAAAACTTAAATGTATCATTCCATTGGTTGGAAGGCTAGTCAGCATGGGGAGTCATCATAAAAGAGCCTGATTTTGTCCTTACCCAGTGACAATAAATGCACATTTTTCTTATTCCACTTACCTGGTAGTGACTTTGGTTTTCTTTAAAACAAAATCCTATCCCGCCATTATGTACAACTCAAATATCTGAATAAATGTCAGTTGCAATTAAATCTGTATTTTGTTGTTACTAGATGTAAGACATTCTGTACTGTAAAAAGTGAAACGTTTCCCTTCTTTTTGTCCTCAGCAACAATGCTTTGAAAATTGGATTCCCCGTAGAACAATCTGGAAATTAAATTTTCGGAGTAATCTGTTTACAGAGGAAGTTTGAGAAATGTGATTAAATTCTGCAATATCAATGCTTGAACTGACAAAATAGTCAGGTAAACATTAGGAAGCTAGTGTCTCCAATGAAACAGATAAGTTCTCAGAAATATCACAGCAACAGTCAACTGATTGGGAGTTTCAGATAATCGCCTAGAGGACAGTCAGGATTCTGTGAAAATATGATTAAGATGAAAAAAAACCCTCTGTAACCCACTGGAAAAACATTTTAAAGGAATTACATCTGGCTATTAAAGTAACATGGGACAGGCTAATTCAGTTCAAGATGATTTCACAGAATTTTCTGGAATACAGCCAAAAAATACATGGTTGGTTTCTCGATGCATAAATATTGCCAAAAGTACGAGGGGTCAATTGGATAATTTATATGCATGTTACGGCACTGACCTAAGTAACAACTCTATTGGCGACAAGTAACCAAGGAATGCACTAAAGTGTTAAACATGAAAATACCTGTTGATTTTATTCTTGGGTTTGACAAAATGCAACCTTAAAATGTCTTTGGCAAAGACATCCTTGATAACAGAACAAAGACTAATCCGATGACATTGGACAGGAGGCACCTTCCCCTAGAGTTCCAGAAACGTACCAATTCATTGCTTGAAATAACCACACAAGGTTATGGACATCAAACTGGAAAAATGACTTTAAATTGAGTGCTGTTGTTGTTTCTCTCTCCAGAGTTCGGTGGTAATCGGTACATTAGTGACAACCGTCACTCCTGCACTTTCACTTCACATGCTATGCTTTGACACCTACAAGTTATTCTGTTGAATATTCAATACATGTTATGCATACATTAAGTGAGGATTAAAGTGTTAGGAAAAATATAACTGATATACAACAGGAGATATGAAGAAAATGTGACAATGATGCATTACATTAAGATACTAAGGAATTGGCATAATCTTTGCATATTTTATCATATATTCTTTCATTTGAATTATTCCTTTTAAATTCCCAAATGAATAAATAATCACTCAACTGGATTAGGAATGATTTCTAACACACAAACCAAGGCATAGCAAGGTTTAATTCTGCTATAAATAACAGGAAGGCATCCATTTGTTGCAGGATTTAGTGTCTTCTGTGTTGCCTTTAATAATACGGATTTGGAGGTGCCATGTTGGACTGTGGTCTGCAAAGTTAAAAATCAGATACCAGGTTATAGTCCAACAGGTTTACTCCACAACCACCTAATAAAGAAGCAGCACTCTGAAAGCTAGTGCTTCCAAATAAACCTGTTGGACTATAACCTGGTGTTGTGTGATTTTACACTTAAATAATTTGGCTGACCAGTAGAGTAATTTTTATCCTTCCCCTCCCTTTTCATTATTGTCAGTTTTCTGGGACCCTGGATTAGACCATCTCATTCCACCAGCAGCTATGGATTGGACATGCAGCTCCCTTGCCTTTGTTACTCTACATCGAAGGATGTGGACGAGTCTCAGAATGGGTCAACCCACCTCCTGCTTTAGTGGGCAAGGTAAGGTAGTGGTTATGTTACTGTTAGTGCTCTGAGGCCTCGGGTGGTAATCCATAAAATAATGTCCATGGATGTTTGCAAATATGAATGTGAAGTTTTTTTAAAGATTCAGGCTGTATATGTTGCCATTAGTAAGATGTAATGATGATGGTATTGGGACATTGACAATGTTCTTCTGGTTCACTAATATGCCCTTTTAGCAAAGAAAGTGTTACCTTTACCACCATCTGGGCTATGTGGAGATGGCAGTATGGTGATAATGGTACTTATTAACACTCTGGACACAGATTCACATCCTAACTTAGCAGATGCTCGATTTTAAATTCAATTAATTTCTCTAACTCTGGAGTTGAAAGCTAGTCTCAATGATTGTCGTAAAAACCAATCAGTTCATCAATGTCCATTAGAAATGGAAAGCTTACCTGGTCTGGCCTCCCCATGACTCCACAAAACAATGAGGTTGATTCTGCAGTCCCTTTGAAATGGTCAAGCAAGCCTCTCCATTCAAAGGCAATCAGAAATAGGCAACAAATACCAGCCTTGTCAGTGAAACCCTCACCACAGAATAAACAGAAGTCCCTCGCTACCACTTAACTGCCCTCTGACGTAGCCCAGGAAACGTGTCAAACCGTTAATCAGCAATTAATGACAGACAAATGCTAGCCTTACTAGTGATTCTGATAATCTGAGGATGAATTACAGAAGAGGAAAGTGCTTTCTCATGCCTGGCATGAAGTGATCATTATCTCGGGAAATTCCATATCGTGCGAAAGTGACTGTCACCTCAAATACTGCAGCACAGGGATTTGGAACCCTGCACCAATTCTAATTCATTTGCTACATCACATTCTTTTGCAAGTTGTTTTGATTCTGTTCGCCGAGCTGGGGATTTGTGTTGCAGACGTTTCGTCCCCTGTCTAGGTGACATCCTCAGTGCTTTGGAGCCTCCTGTGAAGCGCTTCTGTGATATTTCCTCTGGCATTTATAGTGGTTTGTCTCTGCCGCTTCCGGTTGTCAGTTCCAGCTGTCCGTTGCAGTGGCCGGTATATTGGATCCAGGTCGATGTGTTTGTTAATAGAATCTGTGGATGAGTGCCATGCCTCTAGGAATTCCCTGGCTGTTCTCTGTTTGGCTTGGCCTATAATAGTAGTGTCGTCCCAGTCGAACTCATGTTGCTTGTCATCTGTGTGTGTGGCTACTAAGGATAGCTCGTCGTGTCGTTTTGTGGCTAGTTGGTGTTCATGGATACGGATCGTTAGCTGTCTTCCTGTTTGTCCTATGTAGTGTTTTGTGCAGTCCTTGCATGAGATTTTGTACACTACGTTGGTTTTGCTCATGCTGGGTATTGGGTCCTTTGTTCTGGTAAGTTGTTGTCTGAGATGTGGCTGTTGGTTTGTGTGCTGTTATGAGTCCTAGTGGTCGCAGTAGTCTGGCTGTCAGTTCGGAAATGCTCCTGATGTATGGTAGTGTGGCTAGTCCTTTGGGTTGTGGCACGTCCTCGTTCTGTTGTCTTTCCCTTAGGCATCTGTCGATGAAATTGTGGGGTATCCGTTTTTGGTAAATACATTGTAGAGGTGTTCTCCTTCCTCTTTTTGCAGTTCAAGTGTGCTGCAGTGTGTTGTGGCCCTTTTGAATAGTGTCTTGATGCAACTTCTTTTGTGTGTGTTGGGGTGGTTGCTTTCATAGTTCAGGACTTGGTCTGTGTGTGTGGCTTTCCTGTATACCTTTGTGGTGAATTCTCCGTTCGGTGTTCTCTGTACCATCACGTCTAGGAATGGGAGTTGGTTGTCCTTTTCTTCCTCTCTAGTGAATCGGATTCCTGTGAGTGTGGCCACTGCAACGGACAGCTGGAACTGACAACCAGAAGCGGCAGAGACAAACCACTATAAATGTAGGAGGAAACAATACAGAAGCGCTTCACAGGAGGCTCCAAAGCACTGAGGATGTCACCTAGACAATTAATCTCAATTAATACTTGAGATTTTTGAATCGTGAGGAGTCCCAACATCTAATCAAAGGTGTTCATGAAAGTGACTTTAGTTCAACTTTTGGATTCCTTGACAAAATATTCAAAATTGTTTGGTCAATTCAGAGTTACACGAATCATTATCCTCCAGATGGAAAATAATAGGTCTGGAATGCTTGGACTAAATGAATTCCAGAAGCTTCTGGATCATAGCGTAATGTTTCTAACCTTAAATGTGTGATCTGGAAAAGACCATAGATTGAAATGCTTAACCTGAAACTTAAAGCACCAATCAATCTTAAAAAGCAGTAGTACAAATTATCTATTTAACCAATTGCCATATTTTCTGTAATGTTTCATGCTGTTCCCAAAGTACAGGACTAAAATGAAGCCTATTGTTACTTTGTGTTTCAGGTAAATAAGGATCTTTTCCAGATCATTGAAGGAACAGGCAGTTCTGCAAAAAAGGATATTTGGACAACTAGTGTTTCTGAACGATAGATATCCAGATTAGAGAGGTTACTGTGTATTACAACCCTGCCATAGAAACTTCAAAGATTTGATAACAGTCTGTGAAGGCCACATGTCAGCTTACGTTTTCATGTAGAGTCTGACATTGCTTTTTATATTGGTGAGCAGTGATCCCAGAGGTGGCAGGAAACCATAATGCAAAATGGTTTGTTTATTCAAATTTTGCAGCAGATTTTTTTAAAAATCATAGCTTTTAAAAAAATAAACTGAATTCTTAAACTCGTACATGTATGGTTCCGAAGCCATTCTGAACAAACGTTAAGGTGATAAGTACTTTTCAGGTTTATTAGCTGGCTGCTGCGACCAATGTGAGTGAAGCAGTTGTACCAGCTCGTATTCTCCTACTGATCGAGGGAGAGCTGACAGTGCGATTGGGCTCAGTTACCAGTGCTCATGTCCATTGGACTCTTCATCATTTTAAGTTGCTGCACCGCAAGAATGAGTCCCAAGTTGCTTACCATTTCCGCAGCTCTAAGAGAACCACCATTCTCTTGGACTACTTTTAGTGGACAGGACTACTCTTGATCATTGAAGGTGAAGGAGGGTGGGGAATGCACTATGTTTCAGCTAAATGAAGTTGGGACATGACCAGCTCAATCTTACCAGGAATGAGATGGGTGTCATTTCTGTCAGGTTTCTCCCTGCAAGACCCAGTGAGTTTTCACGTACAGCTGTCCTAACTGCACCATATTAATGCCCCTGCTCATCTGAGATGGATTCCCAGAATCACAAACAGTTAGCTGGATTCACCAAGTACCTGCTCAGACTTTCACGTTGGGAATTCTCGGTGTCTAGTTTCTATCCAGTGGCTGGGAGAATGGGAAAGGTATGCCAAGGAGGTGGAATTAAGCAATAACGAGATGTTGATGCATGCTATCACCATTCAGTACAGTGAGAAATGCACCATGTCATTCAGCACTTGGTTAGAATTGGGACTTTTCGGCCTGGACAATGAGAAACTCCTTGCTGGTCATCGTAAATGATTTTACCAACTGTCTTGTCATGGCCCTCATTGTTCAGGGGCCTGGGAAATTCTGCCCAATGTGTTGGAAGGTGCCTGTGTGTCACAGCATCATCAGTGCACAGAGGGATAACATTGTTGGAACTTGTGAGATGTGTAAAGCATGATCAAGCATTGACCACCATTAATTTTGAACGTGCTAGTCAGGACTGGGAGTCTGCGTTTGTGTTTCTCTCTACTCCCCAACACACAGTTGAAGTCTCATCTATAAATGCTCCATGAGCTTTCTGCCCATTCTTTGGCAACACAGCTACAAGAGCTGCACATGGCAAAAAACAGATTGTTGGCAGAGTGGAGGAAGAGTTGGCATTGGGTTGACTCCTATTCAATTCTACAAAGCACTGTGAGGTCCAGATGAAGTAAAGGACTTGGTCACCCTGCCAGAGATGACAATGTCTTGTTGGCTGGAGCGCAGTGTGCCCTCTGTTGAGGAGCTCAGTCAGCTGAGCCCTGTCTCACACTTGGCTTTAAATCCATCCAAGCCAAGGCTTCTTGTGAGCTTTGTGTTGTTCGGCATTCAAAAGAAAACATCCTGCAGTCACATCAATCAGTCTATGCTCTAAATTTGTTTAAATATAAAAGTTTGATTATTCAACCATTTTTTCAACTTGTGGCACCACCTCATTGAGTCAAGTAAGTATTTAGTTTCCTAAAAATGATATTAATTTTCCTTAGAAAGGTTGACAATATTAAAGATTATTCCCTCCCTCCTTCCTCTTTCCATTCCTTCTCATCTTCAGTTCCTTTCTCCCTCCTTCTCTCCAGCCTTGAGCTTCCCAATGTGTTTGTATCATTTATACCAAATGTTTTGTCATGTTGTAGATAGGAAGGGAAGTGATGCACATTATCCCCAACTTTCTCCACACGGAATCCATTTAAAGAGTCATAGAGATGTACAGAATGGAAACAGACCCTTCACTCTATCTCGTCCACGCCAACCAGAGATCCTAGATTAATCAAGTAACACTTGCCACCACTTGGCCCATATCCCTCTAAACCCTGCCTATTCATATACCCATCCAGATATCTTTTAAATGTTGTAATCGTACCAGCTTCCACCACTCCCTCTGGCAGCTCATTCCATACACGCACCACTCTCTGCATCAAAAAGTTGCCCCTGAGGTCACTTTTAAATTTTTCCCCTCTCACCCAAGACCCTATGTCCTCTAGTTCTGGAGGGATCTGGGACTAATTCACCACCACACCAGATATCCCAGTGAAAGATATAACAAACCAGTTGGTATGTACATTATTAAAAATGTATCAAGTAGCTACTTATTTTGTTTGTGGGACAGCTCCATTTATTTTGTTCTGAGTCATTTTTTCAATTCCAATAAGAGTTGTCTCATTTATTTCATTTTTATTGTCTCTTTTCCACATTGTTGGTTTTCTCTTTCTCTGTCATAAACAATCAGGAAGAAATCTGTACACGTGGACAAGGGTTTGGCACTTCCCCTTACTTTTATGGAGCATAGATCTGCCAGGGTTACCACCCTATTAGCCCACGATAGCTGCTGACCCAATTGGAAGGAGGAATGGCCAGAGCTGAGGAAAGCAGGAGACTGGAGGTGTACAGAATATATGATGAAATAGTATCCAAATGATCAAAGGAGGAGGCGATGGTGTTCTGCCAACAACACTGCTCTAGAAATCGAGAGAGTTTTCTCTGGGGGACATATCTTCAAATCCCAATCTGGTAGAATGTAAATTCAACTATTGATACTTTTCAATTAATTTAGACAAATCTAGAATTGAAAGCAGCAATGGGGATGATGAGACTAATATGGATTGTTGTAAAAACACATCTGATTCACCAATGTTCTTTAGGGAAGGAATTCTGCTGTCCTTACCTGGTCTGACTCCAGACCTACAGCAATGGGGTTAACTCTGAAATGACTGAGCAAGCCATTCCATTCAAGGGTAATTTAGGGATGGGCAACAAATGCTGATCTTGCCAATGACTCCCATAACATTCAAAGGAAAATGTTGGAGAGGAACGCCCCCACCTCCTGTGGTGATCAGCGGGGCTGTATTCTTTAACATGATCTTCTCTTTGTTGCAGTTGCTCAAATGAGGAAAGGATCCCTCTTTCCATTGTGTGGGAGGTTGGTTACTGGTCTGAAGTTCTATGTGCAGTTTTCATCTCCTTACCTCAAGAAAAATACTATTGCCATCCAGGGAATGAAATAAGACCATAAGACATAAGAGCGGAAATTAGGCCATTCAGCCCATTCAGTCTGCTCTGCCATTCAATCTTGGCTGATAAGTTTCTCAACCCCATTCTCCTGCCTTCTCCCCATAACCCTTGAACCCCTTGACAATCAAGAGCCTACCTATCTCCGTCTTAAGTGTGCTCAATGACCTGGCCTCTTCAAGCCTTCTGTGGCAGGGAATTCCATAGACACTTCTCTGGCTGGAGAAGTTTCTCCATATCTCCGTTCTAAAAGGTCTTCCCTTTACTCCACGGCTGTGCCTCAGGTCCTAGTCTCTCCTACCAATGGAAACATCTTCCCAACATCGACTCTGTCCAGGCCATTCAGTATTCTATAAAGTTTCAATGACATGTTTGTGGGATGAAGGTTCACCAGACATGTTTGTGGCAAGGTGGGACTGTCCTAAGAATAGAGATTGGGCAAACTACACCGGTATTCTCAAGAGTTTTGAAGGATGAGAAGTGATCTCATTGAAACTTACAAAATACTGAAAGGGACAGCCAGGGAGATGCAGGTTAGATATTTCTCCTGATTGAGGAGTGTAGAAAGAGAGAGCAGAATTTAAAAATAAGGGGGATGCCACTTGGGTCTGAGATGTAGAGATTTTTATTTTCTCAGGTAGTTGTGACTTTTTGCAATCCTCTAGCACAGAGAGCTACTGAAGCTCAGTCTCTGAGCAAGTTCAAGGTAGGTATTGACAGCTTTCTGATTACAAATGGTGTACAGAGTTAGACCATAAGACCATAAGGAGTGGAAGCAAGGCCATTCAACCCATTGAGTCCACTCTGCCATTTAATCATGGCTGATGGGTGTTTCAATTCCATTTACCCGCACTCTCCCCAAAGCTCTTAAATTCTTGATCTCGCAAGGAATTATCAATCTCTGCCAACGTCCCGGCCTCCACTGCTCTCCATGGCAATGAATTCCACAGGAGAAAGTGAGGACTGCAGATGTTGGAGATCAGAGCTGAAAATGTGTTGCTGGAAAAGCGCAGCAGGTCAGGCAGCATCCAAGGAGCAGGAGAATCGACGTTTCGGGCATAAGCCCTTCTTCAGGAATGAGGAAAGTGTGTCCAGCAGGCTAAGATAAAAGGTAGGGAAGAGGGACTTGGGGGAGGGGAGTTGGAGATGCATCTCCAACGCCCCTCCCCCAAGTCCCTCCTCCCTACCTTTTATCTTAGCCTGCTGAACACACTTTCCTCATTCCTGAAGAAGGGCTTATGCCCGAAACGTCGATTCTCCTGTTCCTTGGATGCTGCCTGACCTGCTGCACTTTTCCAGCAATGAATTCCACAGGCCTATCACTCTCTGGCTGAAGAAATGTCTCCTCATTTAGTTAGATAGTGGGATAGTGTGAATAAAAGGGATTGAAGTGTCTGATTACCTGTGTTCATATTGACTCATGGGGAAGGCTTAATGGGCTGAATGGCCTACTCCTGTTTCTACATTCCTAATGACGTTAGGGAAATAAATACTTTTAATTCAGCAGAAACAATGACATTTGGAAACGTTCCTATGCTGTGATTCAAAACTCCACACAGTAAGTAATCTTAGTTTTCAAGCTGGGAATGTGATTCTCCACAGGTTTTGCAGTGTTACAGGATAATGATGCCTAGTCTGATCTCCTTCGCACCTGATGTCTATCCTCGTACACATTTCAGCAGAGTCACTAGATAAAGATCAGGAGCTGCAAACCCTGGCTATGCTGTCTCCCAGCTGAGGCTAATTATAGTGCCTCAGCTACAGCACCAGTTGTGGTCAAAGTACTTTGTGCAGACAGGGGATTGAACCTGGGGCTTGTGTATGCAACGCTCAATGCCACTCTGAAAGGTAGCTTTCCTCACAAAACAATCAGGGATTTCTTTTTTCCCTCTCTTTAACCTTGTAGCACTGCTTTTTCAGTTCTGAATATTAGCATCACACTGATGAAGAGTGAACTTTTAGCTAATGGGATATTAAAACCTTTCTTAAAATGACGATATGTCAGTGCTGAGAGCCAGACTAAAAACTCAGACCTCCATTTTGAAGATCATTATCTTCTGAAAATAGTTCATTAATGCTCTGAATAGCGATTATTGCATTTGTAAACTGAACAAAAAATTGGATGTATGCTGCAGATATAAGGCCATTTGGCCCAACCAATCCATCCTGGGATTTATGAGGCATTCAAGCCTTACCTGTTTTTCCTCATTTGAATCTATCTCAATGACCCTCAATTCCCTTCTCCACTATATAAATCTCCAGCATCCCTTTAAATACATCAAATGTTATTCATGTCTACCAAGTTACACACTCTTCCCACTCTCTGGGTGCCTTTGGCTTTTCCTATGATTGTAGATGTCTTGTGGTTTTGTTCTCCCTCACAAGAGGAAACACTCTAGCTGCCTGGATGAGCAAAACCTTGCATAATTTTAATCAAGGCAAAATAGTGTAGATGCTTGAAATCTGAAACAAACACAGAGAATGCTGGAGAAATGGAGCTAACATCTCAAGTCTGGTATAACTCTTCATCAGAAGAAGTTTGATGGACCTGCTGAGTTCCCCCAGCATTCTCTGTGTTTGCTTGAAACTTTAATGATCATTAGCTATGGCAAATAAAGCTAAGGAGAATCCAAAGGGTTTTAATAAATACATTAAGGACAAAAGGAGTATAGTTTCATAGTTCCTTGAAAGTGGAGTCGCAGGTAGATAGGATAGTGAAGAAGGCATTTGGTATGCTTTCCTTTATTGGTCAGAGTATTGAGTACAGGAGTTGGGAGGTCATATCGTAGCTGTACAGGACATTGGTTAGGCCACTTTTGGAACATTGTGTGTAATTTGGTCTCCTTCCTATCAGAAGGATGTTGTGAAACTTGAAAGGGTTTAGAAAAGATTTACATGGATGTTGCCAGGGTTGGAGGGTTTGACCTGTAGGAAGAGGCTGAGTAGACTGGGGCTGTTTTCCCTGGAGGGTCGGAGGCTGAGGGGTGACCTTTATAGAGGTTTATAAAATCATGAGGGGCATGGATAGGATAAATAGACAAAGTCTTTTCCCTGGGGTGGGGGAGTCCAGAACTAGAGGGCAGAACGTTAGGGTGAGAGGGTAAAGATATAAAAGGGACCAAAGTAGCAACTTTTTCACGCAGACGGTGGTGTGTGCATGGAATAAGTTGCCAGAGGAAGTGGTGGAGGCTGGTACAATTGCACCATTTAAAAGGCATTTGGATAGGTATGTGAATAGGAAGGGTTTGGAGGGATAAGGGGTAAGTGCTGGAAAATGGGACCAGATTAGGTTACAATATCTAGTCGGCATGGACAAGTTGGACTGAAGGGTCTGTTTCCATGCTGTACATCTCTGTGACTCTATTAGGTCACCTCTCAGCCCTCACTTGTGAAGCAAATGTCTGTTTTACCCTTTCTTGACAGGTAAACCCGAGTATTTTTGCCAGCACACTTGAATATCTTTTTTGCGCTCTAACCGATAGCTCTGTATCTTTTTTCCACTAAAGCAATTGGAGTTCAACTTGGGTGTGGTCAAATCAATGTTCTATTTTGTCTATGTATATATGATCATGTGATAATTCAGACACATAGGATCATTAATAAACAATATGGCACAATTAATGTTGCTTAAAATTAGTGAATTCCTATTAATTTGCATGGTTGAATAACCACAGCTCAGGAAAGGAGGCTGAGGGGTAACCTTATGGATGTCTACAAAATCACAAGGGGCATGACTTGGAGACACCAGTGTTGGTCTGAGGTGTACAAAGTTAAAAATCACACAACACCAGGTTATAGTCATGGATAGGGTAAATAGTCAAGGGCTTTTTCTCAGGGTGGGGAGAGTCCAAAACTAGAGGGCATGGTTTATGGTGAAGGGGAAAGATTTAGAAGGGACTGAGGGACAACTTTTTCACACAGCAGGTAGTGCATGTATGGAATGAGCTGCCAGAGGAAGTGGTGGAGGCTGGTATAATTACAACATTTAAAAGGCATCTGGATAGGTATATGAATAGGAAGTGTTGACAGGGATATTGGCCAAGTGCTGGCAAATGGGACTAGATTGGGTTAGGATATCTGATCAGCATGGACGATTTGGATCAAAGGGGTCTGTCTCCACACTGTACATCTCTATGACTCTACAACTCTAATTCTCATAGGTTTAAACAATGACTGTAGATGCTGGAAACCAGATTCTGGATTAGAGTGGTGCTGGAAAAGCACAGCAGTTCAGGCAGCATCCGAAGAGCAGGAAAATCGACGTTTCGGGCAAAAGCCCTTCATCAGGAATACAGGCAGAGAACCTGAAGGGTGGAGAGAAAATGAGAGGAGAGTGGGGGTGGGGAGAAAGTAGCATAGAGTACAATAGGTGAGTGGGGGAGGGGATGAAGGTGATAGGTCGGTGGGGGGAGGGTGGAGTGGATAGGTGGAAAAGAAGATAGGCAGGTAGGACAAGTCATGGGGATAGTGCTGAGCTGGAAGTTTGGAATTAGGGTGAGGTGGGGGAAGGGGAAATGAGGAAACTGGTGAAGGCCACATTGATGCCTGGGGTTGAAGTGTTCCGAGGCAGAAAATGAGGCGTTCTTCCTCCAGGCGTCAGGTGGTGAGGGGGCAGCGGTGAAGAAGGCCCAGGACCTCCATGGTGGAGGGGGAGTTCCGTCGATTTTCCTGCTCCTCGGATGCTGTCTGAACTGCTGTGCTTTTCCAGCACCACTATAATCCAATTCTAATTCTAATAATCTTTCCCCAGACTGGAAAAGGCACTATTCTGATCAGCAATGTTATCAGGGTATTAGTGAGGGGCTGGTGATGAGGAGAGTGTAGGAAGGCAGGAATACTTGGGTCTTGTATCAAAGGAGAAAACACCTCAGTCTACAGACAGCACATTTTGCATGATGAGTTGTTTGGCTTCCCTTATCAATGTGCCATTCAAAATGGAAGACTTTTACAGTGTATTTTATCTTCGAGGAGAAAGTGAGGTCTGCAGATGCTGGAGATCAAAGTTGAAACTTTATTGCTGGAACAGCACAGCAGGTCAGGCAGCATCCAGGGAACAGGAGATTCGACGTTTCGGGCACAGGCCCTTCTTCAGGAAGGGCCTGTGCCCGAAACGTCGAATCTCCTGTTCCCTGGATGCTGCCTGACCTGCTGTGCTGTTCCAGCAATAAAGTTTCAACAGTGTATTTTATAAATTGTTAAGACCAGGCTCAGTCCTTCAATTCAAACACTCTGAAACCCGGAAGCACTAGTTTTCAGAGTGCTGCTCCTTCACTAGGTAGCTGTTGTGCAGGATCATAAGACACAGAATTTATTGCAAAATATCATGGTGTCATGCAACTGAAATGATATATTGAACAAACCTAGATTGCTGTTAAATCTTTCATCTTTTAGAATGGGTTGCAGGTTTCAGTTCATTAATATGTAAATCCCAGAATTTCTTTTAAGTCACACTCTCGAGATAACTTAGGGTTTTATAGAAAAGGTGACATCTCAGCCAGACAATGTGTTAAATGTGTGAGGTTAGAGTCTGTCTGTATCCCAATCTTGAGTCAGTCTCGAGTCCACTATTTCCAAAGTGGAAGTTATAAAATATTCCAAGGATTATGCACCTTTTGAGCAAAATAGAATGTATCTGCAAATATAATCCTGCAAATGTGAATTCACCCCACATACCTACGTATGTGTGTGTGTGTATGCATGAGAGAGAGAGAGTGTGTGTCTGCAAGTGAGTGTGTGCATGTGAGTGCGAGTGCATGTGAGACAGTGTGTGTTTGCATGTGTGCATGTCTGGTAAAGTGTGTATGTGAGTGTGATGGAGTATAAGCCTGTGAGAGGGTATGAGTGTGATGGATGGATGTGTATGTGTATGAGAGAGGGTCTGTGTGAGTGTCTGAGTATGTAAGAGTGTGTGTGTATGTGTGAGAGAGTGTATAGTGTAGTGGGGTCATCTGTGGTGTGACGTTTATCCAGAGTCCCGGTTGAGGCCATCCTCATGGGTGCTGAACTTGGCTATAAGCCTCTGCTAAGCCACTTTTCATTATTGCCTGTCCCGAAGTCCACCTTGGAGGATAGTTACCCGAAGATCTGAGGCTGAATGTCCCTGACTGCTGAAGTATACTCCGACTGGGAGGGAGCACTCCTGTCTGGTCACTGTTGTGCGGTGTCCATTCATCCGTTGTCATACCGTCTGCTTGGTCTCGCCAATGTACCAAATCTTGGGGCATCCTTGCCTGCAGCTTATGAGATAGACAACATTAGCCGAGTCACATGAGTACTTGCTGCGTACATGGTGGGTGATGTCCCCACATGTGTATCCATGTCGACACTCTGACATGCCTTGCAGTGGTTGCTATGACAGGATTATACGGTGTTGTGGTCAATGTTGGCCTGAAGGCTGGACAGTTTGCTGCGAATAATGGTCTGTTTAAGGCTTGATGGTTGTTTAAAGGTGGAGGCATAGGAAAGGTCTTGGCGTGGTGCTCATCCTCATCAATAACGTGTTGCAGGCTGCAAAGAACATGTCGTTGTTTTTCCACTCTTGGGAAGTACGAAGGGTACCCTATCGGTTGCATCCCATGTCTGTCTCCTGAGGAGGTCATTACGGTTTCTCACAGTGGCACGTTGGAACTGGCGATCGATGAGTTGAGCATCATACCTTGTTCTTATGAGGGATTGGGATACAGACAGACTCTAACCTTACACCTATAATGCATTGTCTGAGCTGAGGTGTCACTTTTTTTTATAAAATCTTAAGTTATCTCGAGGATGTGACTTAAAAGAAATTCCAGGATTTACATATTAATGAACCGAAAGCTGCAACCCATTCTTAACGATGGAAGATTTAACAGCAATCTAGGTTTGTTCAACAAATCGCTTCAGATGCATGACACTGTGACCTTTTGCTATGAATTCTTATGATCCTACTCCACAGCTACCTGATGAAGGAGCATTGTTCTGAAAGCTCATGCTTCCAAATAAACATGTTGGACTATAACCTGGTGTTGTGTGATCTTTACCTTTGTCACCTCCCTATCCTGAAACTCCCCAGGGATTTGGCTACACTCCCAGTTGCTTTAGATTTCTGCCATTTCCTTGACCCTTTCACTAGGCCAATGGATTGGTTAATTGTGAACAACTCTTCATTATTGAGTGGGAAAGAGAAGCCAGGCAAGTGCCAGTTGAAGAAGAGGCTTGTCAGTGACAAATGTTGGCAGATATAAGCTGAGCAAAGTGAGTCATGATAAATATATGTGAGGTAGATCAAGTCTGAATAATTTAAATGTATTTTTTATTTGAAGAGGTCACTAGAATTTTGGATATTAGACTATCTGTAGATACTGTCTATATGAAATTCTGAAAGGCATTTGATAAGGCTGCACATAAGAGATTACCAGGAATCATAAATATTAGGAAGGCCATACCAGGTGCAACAATTTGCAGTTTGATCTCCTTCCTGCAGGAAGAATATTCTGGCTATTGAGGAATATAATAAAAGTTGACTAAACTGGTCCTTCAGACGGTGGGATTGTCCTATGAGGAGGCATTGAGTAGACTAGGCCTTTGGTTTTGGTGACTAAATTTGAATCCAATGACATTCTTGAGGGCTGTTGACTAGGTAGACTTTCTCAACGTCTGAAAACTAGGTCACAGTCTCAGAGCAATGGCTTTGTCACTTAGGATTGATATTAGGAAACAATGTGAACATTCAGAATTCACTACTGTCAGTGTATATCATAAATTAGATACAAGATAGAGGTTGGTAAATGTTTGAAGACTAAAGGACTTGGTGGATATGTGGAGAATGAAGTAAGGTGGTACTGAGGTAGAGGATTCGGCCTGATCATATTTAATGATGGAACAACCTCAAATTGCCAGAATGGCTTCTCCCAGGTTCTCTCTTTCACTTTCTTAAATTCTCATGTTAGAGGAGGTGACCTTATTGTTGTATATGGTTTGAAAGGGTAAATTCTTGAATTAGATGAGTAAGTAATACCCAGTATTATAATGTCACAAGGACTTGGTCAGAGTAAAGAAGAAGCTGATAGGAAATGGACCGAGGCTGGTAAGTTCTGAACAATTTCTGTGAAAATGTATGTTATGTTCCTGTGACCTGTTAATAGTTTCACAAATGCAATAAATGTCACATTGTTGACCTTCCAAGATTATTCTAATTAAACTAAAGTAGAAGCTTTCTTGATCCACACAATATCACTTGGGACCTGAGAGGACACACACACACACAAAATGTGTGAAAGGGTCAGTTTTTGGCTGAGAACTAGGAATCAAAGCTAATGGAACATTCTCTAAATAGCAGCAGATGACAGTTGTGTTTCTTAGTGACCTGAATTGGGGCCTCAACAGTTCATGATTGCAGAAACAGCTTGTTGAAGAAATAGTGTGTTGTATAACATTGGTTACAAAATGTCAACTCTGTTTCTTTCTCCACAGATGTTGCCAGACCTGCTGAGTTTTTTGTGAATCATAGAATTCCTACAATGTGGGCCATTTGGCCCATTAAGTCCACACCACCCGTCTGTAGGGCATCCCACCCAGACCCACCCCCTCTACACCGTGACACTGCATTCCCCATGGCTAATACACCTAGCCTGCACATTCCTGCATATTATGGGTAATTTAGCATGGTCAATCCACCTGACCTGCACATCTTTGGACTGTGGGAGGAAACCAGAGCACCCAGAGGAAATTCACATAGACATGGGGAGATTATATAAACTCCACAACATCAGCATTTTTTACTTTCATTTCAGATTTCCAACATTCTCCGTTTTTGCATTAATTATAAGACCATAAAATGTAGGAGCTGAAGTAGGCCATTCTGCCCATTGAGTCTGTTCAACCATTCAATAATACTCCACTTCACTTCTGCCTTTTCCCCATAAATCCTTGACTCCCTTAACTGATTAAAGAATTTAATATTGTGTTGCATAACTACCTCTTCGGATGCCCTTAAAATAAAATGCACAGTAAGTTGTGTAAAGCTACAACAGGAAGTTACAAAGGACTGCAGACACATTAAGACAAACCTGTGGCTGATAAAACTCAGTATGAATCTGAAAACAAACTTTTCCTGAATGTTAACACAAAAGGTGTTCATGATTAAGGGGTTTCGGTGACTTTACATACAAACAACTAGCTCCTGCATGGATATTCAAGTTAATTTAAAAAGATGCTGGAAATTCCCAGCAGTTCTGGCAGCTTCTGTGGGATGAGAAACAGAGTGGTTGTTTCAGGCTAATGAACTTTTTTTCTGATTGGTTCTGACTATCTGAGTACTCCTAACATTTTTCAGTTCATTCATGGGATGTGGACATTGTTGGCTGGGCTAAGCTTGATGGTCCATCCCTAGTTGCATTGAGAAGGTGGGGGTGAGCTGCCTTCTTGAACCACTATAGATAGACCCACTATGCTGTTACGAAGGGAGTTCCAGGAATTTGACTCAGCGACAGTGAAGGAATGGCAATGTCTTTCCAAGTCAGGATGGTGAGTGGTTTGGAGGGGAACTTGTAGTTGGTGATCTTCCTTATATCTGCTGCTCTCATCCTTCTAGATGATATTGGTCGTGATATTGGAAGGTGCTGTGAAAGGAGCAAATTTCTGCAGTGTATCTTGTAGATGGTACACGCTACTGCTACTGAGCGCTAGTGATGGAGGGACTGAATGTTTGTGGGTGCAGTGCCAATTAAGTAGACTGCTTTGTCCTGGATGGTATCAAGCTTCTTGGGAGTTGTTGGACCAGCACCCATCCAGGCATGTGCGGAATATTCCATCACTTTCTTGACTTGTGTTTTGTAGATGATGCATAGGCCTTGAAGACTCAGAACACTAGTCTCTGAGCTGTTATGTAGCCATAGTATTGATATGGCTAGTCTAGTTCAGTTTCTTGTCAATGGTACCCTCAAGCTGTCGATAGTGGGAGATTCAGTGATGTTAATGCCATTTTTTTTCAGAATTCCAGAAACGGCAGTAGTTTTGTTATTGCACTTTATTCAATTAAGGAGGCAAGTGCAATGTTAGCTTCTGTCCCAAAGAGGTTAGAATATGAATTTGAGGAATTGTGCAGCAGTTGTTCATAAACTTGATCAGAGTTCAACAGGAAATCTGTGTTCATTTCTGAGCACTGAGCACTGAGCAGCAAAAATGATATACTGACCTTGAAGACGTTACAGTGTAGATTCAACAGAACAATGCAAGGACTTAAAGGATAAGATTGTGAGGGCAGGTTGCAGCTGCTTGTTTTGTATTCCTTTTCTTATTTAGAAAGTTGGAGTGAAATGGAACATCTTTAGACTGTTGAAGGGTTTCAATCAGATAAGTGCATGGCAACTGGCTCTCTGGTGGGCAAGTTCTGAACAATTAGGCACTATCTTACACTTACTGCTTGATCATTTCAGAATGAAATGAAAAAACACTTTTTCGTACAAAGGATAGTGGAAATCTGGAAATTTTCTCCCACCAGCCCACCTTCTCCACCACTACCCACCACACACACACACACACAATCACAAGTAAGAGCAATAGCCTTACGGTGAAAAATAAATTCAGCATAAACAGCAAAAGTGGGCAAGTGAAGTGGATGTACACATCAGCGAGCTATGGCAGAAAGAAGACTGGAAGGGCTGAATGGCCTCTTCTGCTTCTCATGCAGAATCAGGTGCATAACTCATGATGCCAGGAGGTACCAATTCTCAGCTCATTGAGAATTGGGGGCTGGTGCCCACTGTGAGGTGTGCAGCCCCTCTGGAGGATGTTGGCTCACCACAGGTTCAAGCCATTAAAGGTTGTTACTCGACCCGAAACGGATTTCTCTCCACAGAGGCTGCCAGACTTGCTGAGCTTTTCCAGCAATTTCAGTTTTTGATTCTGATTTCCAGCATCCGCAGTTCTTTCACTTTTTGTTTTGGGAAATATTTTGATTTTTTGTCCTCAACCTCCCCTATCTCCTCATAGCCCATCAGAAACATTTCACCAAAAGAGGGGAATAGAAGTGGGGCCAGGTCTCCCTGTAGCGTTCAATTCTTCTGTATTTGACATTTGCGAATCAATCTGTTCAAGGATGTGATTCCACATCTCTGGAGGAGGTGGGACCTGAATCCAAGTCTCCTGGCTCAGAGAGAGAGACACTACCACTGCACCGCAATTTCCCTTTGCTCTTTATTTGATTATGAGTGACTGTGCCTGGATGATGACTCAGAGTTAAGAAAATGGATACTACAGAAACCACTAAAAGCTAGAACTGGAAAGCATAAAGACAGGTGTTTTGTCATTGCAGAGACGATTTTATAATTTCTTCATGAGATGTGTATGTCAGTCCATTTATTACCCATCCTTAATTTCCCAGAGGGCAGCTAAGTGTCAATCACATTGCTGGTCTGGAGTCACATGTAGGCCAGACCAGGGAAGGATGGGAGTTTCCATCCCTAAAGGACATTAGTGAACCAGATGGGGTTTTCCTGCCAACCAGCAATAGTTTTGTAATCATCATTAGACTCCTAACTCCAGATGTTTATTGAATTCAAATTCCACCACCTGAAATGGAAGGGTTCAAGCTCAGGTCCCCCTAGGATGTTACCAGGGTCTCTGGATTAATAGTCTAGCAATAATGCCTCCAGTCCATCACTGCCCTTTTAAAAGCATTGTAAATAACCTGGTTGCACACTTCACAATTAATGTCATTTCTGCATTGCCTTGCGATCAATCAAACAAATTGGTAGATGCTCTGCACTCCCCAGAAGCTTGGAGAAAGTGAGGACTGCAGATGCTGGAGATCAGAGCTGAAAAATGTGTTGCTGGAAAAGCGCAACAGGTCAGGCAGCATCAAAGGAGCAGGAGAATCAACGTTTTGGGCATAAGCCCTTCTTCAGGACCCAGAAGCTTGTCAGGTGAGCTAGCTGGTAGGCACCAAGATGTGCCTGCAATACTCCATCCACCCAATGCTCAAGATAAATTAAATGCCATTCCATTGAGCCCAAAAGCTTTGGAATCAGCACTGAAGGCACAGCACTTGTGTGCCCAGAGGGATGATATCTTTCAGATTATTGAGACAATGATCTTTTTAGAAGTTAATTTAGACATTTAACTGCAAATGTATGTTCATTAACCATCTGTTAGTTAATTGGGTTCTTGTTGCTTGTTAACTTAATTCAATTGATGTTCTTAAACTTAAAAGGGGGTCAAAAGAATTGATGCATTCACACATTAAAAATACAAAAGATTCCTTTGAAGGCTTAAAATAAATCCAGAAACTAGAAGCAATTAACAATGGGGTTTAATGTTTTGCTACCCTCAGTGCAAAGCTGAAGCTTTGAACTGATTTGAAAGCTAACACATACGTTCCCAAAGGTATAAGAAGTTGAGAGTTAGCCCCAGAGAGTGGGCTAAAAAATGAGAGTTGAAATAACCTTGCAAGAGAAGAACAGAAAAAGCTATTAAAAAATTAGCAAGCATATTAAAATAACCACAATTTCAGGATTAATTCCTGCTGGACAGGAATCCTCATAAAATCCATCAGCTGTTTCATTTTATCTCCATTTACAGCGACGGAGAGGAATGATTTTTTTATACCATTGTGTACTTTGTTTAGAAAAAAAACAAGATCTTACTATAGTCATTTATTCTTTCATTTTGAATGGAGTATAGCAGGCAAGATAACACTGAAATTCATCCATAAATTAGACGTGGGTCATGGTCTTGATTGTATAACTCAGGAAGGTATTTTGTGTCAAGATCAAAAGAACTTCAATTTGCAGTGGACTAAAATAAAAATCCAGTTTCAACTTGGTTCCATCAAGATGTTGCAAATCAACTGTGCTAAAGCCCAATTTTATTGGCAGCCGTGACTAAGACCCAGAAACAATAGTAACCATGTTTTTCAATTTTGTAGATTGCACACACTTGAGGGAGATCAGGGAATGCCTACAGTGTAGAAGCAGATCATTCAGCCCATCAAGTCAACACCGACCGTCTGAAGACCATCCCACCCAGACCTACCCCATTCCCATCTTTCCCATGGCTAATCTACCTAGTCTGCACATCCCTGGTCGCGACAGGCAATTTAACAAGGCCAATCCACCTAACCCTGCACATCTTTGGACTGTGGGAGAAAAGTGAAGCACCCTGAGGATACCCACACAGACAGAATGTACAAACAATTATCCAAGGGTGGAATCAAACCCAGGTCCCTGAGGCTGTGAGGTAGCAGTGCCAACCACTAAGCCACGGTGACACCTGGATGCAGCCACCATTTCATTTGGATGATGTTAACTGTGGTGACAGCCAATGGTAATGCTTCGTCAGCCCGGTCTCACTGAAATGGAATTTAAACAGAGCCCTGCAGATAGATTCAAAAAGTGACACTAGCAAATATGCCAAAAATTATGAAAACATTAATGCTGAGATCAAAATACTGAAGCATTTTCTGTTTACCAGCCAAAACTCAATGAATTTTTAGAGGAAGTTTAAAAAATCAAAAACAAACAAAAGAGCAGAGATGCAGGGTAATGAAGAGGGGAATGAAAATCAAAGTGTGACCTAAAGGATTCGAAGATATATGAAGAAGGGGCCAGCAGAAATTACAACCAAGATAATTAACAATGATTAGAAATCAAAGCTTAAGGCTTTTTATCCCAATGTATGCAGCATTTGGAACAAGAATGTTGACAGCACAAACAGAAATAAATATAAACGGTGGATCGTCGGAAGCTGAGGGGTGACCTTTCTCGAGATTTACAAAATCATGTGGTGCATGGATAGGGTGAATAGACAAGGTCTTTTCCCTGAGGAAGTGGGGTGGGGGGATGTGAGGGGGGGTGGTGGGTGTCCAGAACTAGAGGGCATACTTTTAGGGTGAAAGGGAAAAAATTTAAAAGGGACTTATGGGGCAAGCAGAGAGTGGTGCGTGGAATAGAATGAACTGCCAGAAGAGGTTGTGGAGTCTGGTACAATTACAGCATTTAAAAGGCATTTGGATGGGTATACGAATAGGAAGGGTTTAGAGGGATATAGTGCAAATGCTGGCAAACGGGACTAGATTAGGTTAGGATATCAGGTCAGCATGCACGACTTGGACCGAAGGGTCTGTTTCAGTGCCGTACATCTCTATGACTCTGTGACTTGATAGCAACTTTCCCATGAAGCTGCACGGATACAGAGATGCTGGGAGATTCAGTGCATGCTGATACATTGGCTTCCAATTCGGGAATCTGTGCCACACATGGACCCAGCAGATTAAAACATTAGAGGGACTATTGCTTGGTAGCCATTACTTGGCGATGTGGTTGCAGGGTGTCCAAGACTGGCAACTCAATATTGGAAGGTTTTCACCATTCTAGAAGAATGGCCATAAAGGAAGTGGAGGTGTGGCTGGCCTTGTTAATAAAGGAAAGGCATCAGTGTGGGAGGGAGTATTGATGTCGGTGCAATAGATCATGTTATGATATTGGTGTGGGTGGAAATATGAGTAACAAGGGAAAGAAGTAATTGGTGAGAGCTGTCTGTAGGTTTCCGATGAGTTGCCATATTGTATGACAAACCATAAATGAGAAAATAATGGAAGATATAAGAAGAGCATTGTCAAGGGTGATTTTAATCTGCACATTGGTTGGACAAAGTAGATGGGCAAGACAATACGGAAGCCTGCATCAGGAATTATCTCAAAACATAGGGTGTTGTACAACCTACCTGGGAACAAGATTATTTCAGATCTGGTTAAGCAGTGCAGTTAATAAAAGATTGTGTGGTTAAGGATCCTCTATGGGGACAGCAATCACAAAATAGTAGGAGTTCAAATTCCACTGGTCCCAAACCAGTGACCTCAGAGTAGATAAGAGCAATTACAGAAGTGCAAGGAAAGAGTTGTTTAAAATGGGCTGAGGAAGTAGACTAAGGGGATGATCCGCAGCTGAGCAGCGGTAGACATTTAAACAGATATTTAACAATACTCAGCAAAAAAAAATCCAGTCAAAAACAAGTACTTGATGAGAAGGATGTCCCACAAGTGGTTAACAATGGAGGTCAAAGAGAATATCCAATCAAAACCCAAAGGCAATCAACACAGCAAAAGCTAGTGGTAGGTGAAAAGATTGGGAATATCTCAGGAACCAGCAGATGACTAAGAAATAAAAGAGGAAGAAAATTGACAAGAAATATAAAAATAAACTGCAATAGTTTCAACATTAGAGAAGCCAAATTAATTGTGGTACCCTTGGAGGATGCAACTGGGGAATTAATAAAGGGAACAGGGAAAGGGTGGATCATTTAAATCAATATTTTGCAGCATTCTTCACAATAGGGTACACTGTAAACACCCCAAAAATAACAGGTAACTTGATGCGCTAACAGGAGGCGTGATCTTAGAACAGTCTCTAACACGAGGACCAAAGTATTTGACTGACTAATGGAACTAAAGGCAAACAGATCACCATGATGCTCTGTATCCAAGTGGCTTAAAGAATGTGGCTTCAAAGACAGTGGAGGTGTTGGTCAAAATATTCCAGAACTCACTGGATTTCAAAATATTCCAGAACCGACTGTATTTCAAAATATTCCAGAACCCACTGGATTTCAGGAGTATTCCAGCAAATTGGGGAACTGTTAATGTAACACCCCTGGTCAAAGATTGGGTTGGGAAGAAGGAGGATTGTTGGACTCACAAAGCAGCAATCTACAGGCCAATTAACCAAACACCACTTATTGGGATCTGGGTGTTCCTGTGCATGAAACACAAGAGATTAATGCGCAGGTATAGAAAGTTATTAAGAAGGCAAGTGGAATCTTAGCCTTTATTGCAAGAGATTGGGGTTTAAAAATAAGGAAGTCTTGTACAGGATCTTGTTGAGACTGTACCTGGGTTACTGTCTTCAGTTGTGGTCCCTGTATTTAAGAAAGGATGTATTGGTACTGGAAACAGTTCAAAAGAGATTCATCAGGCTGATTCCTGGGATGAAGTGTTGACTTATCAAGAACAGCAAAACGTGTTAGGCTTTCATTCTTTAGAGTTTAAAAGAATGAGGGCTTGATGTTATTGAAACATGCAATATTCTGAAGGGGCAGATGTTGAGAAGATGGTTCCTCTACGAGGCACCTCGTTTTAAGGGACAGAGTGAAGTTTAAAACTGAGATGCAAATGAGTTTCCTGCCTCGGGGAGTAGTGAATGTCTGCATTACACTATCCCTGGAGAGTAGTGGAGGCTAGATCACTGCAAGCACTGAAGGAGGAAGTAGATTTTTGAAATTGCTAGAAAAACACAGCAGGTCTGGCATCATTGTGTGGAGAGTTAACGTTTCATGCCCAGTGACCCTTCTTCAGAACTGATTGTATCTGGGAAAAGGTTGGATATATCTACTGAAGATGGGTGGGGGAAAAGGATGAAGGATAAGTGCAGATAGAGCCCAGAGAGAGAGAGAGAGACAGGGACAGAGAGAGAGAGAGAGAGAGAAAACATCAGTAAGACAGACAAATGAATGGGTAAAGGTCAGCCTGGGGGAATCAATAGCTGCTAATGCAGGCCATTGGTAGCTGGTAATGAATTGGTCATAGTAACAGCTCGTGAGATGCCAAAGTCGAGTGTATGGGATTTGTGGGAAGGACATGGAAGAAGGTGCTCAGGGCCTAAAATTATCAAATTCAATATTAAGTCCAGATGGCTGCAGGGTTCCCAAGTGAAAAATGAGGTGCTGTTCTTCCATATTGCATTGATCTCAATTAGAACACTGCAACAAACCTGAGACAGAGATTTTGGCCAGAGAACACAGTAGTGTTTTGAAATGGCAGGCAGCCGGAAGCTTAGAGTCATTTTTATGGACAGAACGTAGGTGTTCTGTGAAGCGATCATCCAGTCTGTGTTATATTTCCAAAGTGTAAAGGATACCACATTGTGAGCAGTGAATACAGTAGATTGAGTGAAGTGCAGGTAAAACACTGCTTCACCTGGAAGGCATGTAAATGAATGAATGAATGAATGATTGAATGAATGAATGAATGAATGATTTTATTGCCACATGTATTTGGGAAAAATACAGCAAAGAGTGTTTTATTATCACAATCCAATGCCATTTTGGATTACAAAATGAATAAAAAGAAGTTACTTAAATAGAGCTTCATCTTCTGTTCAATTGACAGGAAAATATAATGGCTGGATTACAATTGTTCTTGTCAAGCTCAGTTCTAGGTTTTCTTAAGGTCTCTGGGGTTTCTGTAAGGTGTTCCAGTCTCTGGGACACAATGAGTCCCCATTCTGTGTCCAAGTGATGACCCAGGAGTCCCCAGTTCTGCAGTCGCCACCTCGCTGGGAATCCCAATCCAGGCCCGAGATCACTAAGAATCCAGACCAGGCCTGAGGTCACTCAGAATTCTGATCCAGACCCACAGTCGCTAGGAACCCAGATCCAGGCCCGAGGTCGTTAGAAATCTCGACCCAGGCCCGATGTCACTAAGAATCCAGGTCCTGGTCCATGGTCACTAGGAATCCTGATCCAGGCCTGACATTGCTCGGAATCTCGATCCAGACCCGATGTCGTGAGGAATCCTGATCTGGCCCACCACGCAGTCAAAGGTGCATCCGCTGCCTCACCACCTTCACCATGAATCCCATTCCAGCGTTGTCACTTCCTCAGCCACTGACAAGAAGAAGGCATCATCAGAACAGACGTGAGGGACCCTGAGCTTCCAGTTGCCCGTCACTTTGACACACCCCTGTGTTCCCTGGCCGACATCTCTGTCTCAGGCTTGCTGCAGTTCTCCAGTTGGGAGAATGGAATAGAGTCTTTATAGGAAATAGGATGTGGGGATGTAAAGTCCATGTTTGTAGTGGATATCGGTGGCCAGCCTATCCCCAGAAATGGAAACACAGATGTCGAGGAATGGAAGGGAGCAGTCAGAGATGGACCAGGTGACGTTGGTAGCATCGAAAATTGAAAGTGACATTCCTGAATTTTTCCAATTCCAGAGAAGAGGGATGATGCCATCAAAAAAGAGCTGTGGGTGGTGTCCAAAGTAGGACTGGGACAAGTTCTACACACCCCACAAAGAGACAGGAAAAACTGGGACCCATGTGGGTAGCTGTGGCCACCCCTTTAACCTGAGGAAAGCAGAGGGGGGGGGGGTGTTCAAGGAAATGGTGTTCGGAGTGAGGATAAGCTCAGCTCGGCTGGAGGAGGCTGGTGCTGGATAGGGATGGTTCACGCCTTTTATCCAGGAAGAAGCGCAGAGCCCTGAGACCAACCTGATGGAGGGTGGAGGTGTACAGGTCCACGGTAAAGAGAACCTGCTGAAGCCTGCAAACTATACATTTCTGAAAGATCAGAGAGCTGTGGGGTATGAGCAGCTGGTGTGTAAGAGGTGTTGAGACCTGGGGCCAATCAGCCATGACCTTTATAAAAAGACAGGGCAGGCTTGAGAGGGTATCTTTCCAAGTTGGGATGGTGAGTGGCTCAGAGGGGAACTTGCAAGTGGTGGTGTTCCCATGCATCCGATGCCTTTGTCGTTTGAGGTGGTACATGTCACAGGTTTGGAAGGTTCTACCATACAGTTCCATGAAACTAATACCTTCCTTTATTCATAATGCGGACAAAACCTGGTGAAGCAAAAAAACAGAGGAGCAAGGTGGAGGAACATTGGGTTGTTGTGGTTCTTGGAACACACTGCTTGAATAGGCAGCGGAAACCAGCTCAATTGTAACTTTCGAAAGGGAAATTGATAAATATTCAAAAGCAAAAATCTGCACAGCTGTGCGGAAATGGCTGAGGAGGGGCATGATCTGAATCACTCTTTCAAAGAGCAGTGGCACAATGGGACTGCCTTCTGTGCTGTCAGCTGCTATAAATAAGTGAAAAACAGAACAAATCAAACCAACTGTGAGAAAACCACAAATGTGAACCATTTCTGTCGTTTCTTTTATCGTATGCATATATTCTTCCAAGAGGGTGTGGGCTGCACTAGCATTTGTTCCCCATCCCTAAATGCCCATGAGAGGCTGACTTCTGAAACCGCTGCACAACTTGTGACACAGGAACACCCACAATGCTGTCAGGGAGGGTATTCCAGCTCAATAGCTTGAAAGGACTGACGATAGTGTTCCAAGTCAAGTGAAATGTGTGTAACTTCCAATTTGCAGGTGATGATGTTTCCATGCATCTTACACACTTAAGTTTTTAATTTTTTTTTTCACAGGATATGGGTACCACCAGCTAGTCCAGCATTTATTGCCCATCCCTAATTGTCACTGAGAATGCCCCTTCTGGAGCAAGGACCTCTGAGGACCCATGTCCGTTCATCCATAGTACTTTAACAAGGTCTGCTGTTTTTGAACTTCATTTGTCTCCTCTCGTCTTGAACACAAGCACCATATTTTAGCTTCAATCTTCCATTTTATCACTGAGGTTCATATTGGGCTCTATATTCCTCCCTTACCTGTCCACTGCCCCTTCTGGACACCCCCCCCTTCGTATGATTGAAATTTCTGCAAATCATAGAAAACCACGTTGTTGTTGTGTTACCATAATCTTACCAGACCGTAGGGCTGCTCTCTCATTACAGAGAGACCACCATTAGTGATTTAATCTGAGGTTACCCACGTCTCAGACGGCGGGGAGAGGTTGAGAAGGAGAGTCCTTCCACCAGCGATGGGAACTGAACCCATGTTATTACCATCACACTGCTTCACAAACCAACCATCCAGCCAACTGAGCTAAAACACTACAATCGTAGAATGGTTAAGTTCTTCATAAGGAGGCCATTTGAACCATCACATCTTTCACTTAAACTGTATTGAGTATTTTCCTCCAGCCCCCTCTGTTACCCATTCCCATTTGATGTCTACCATTCTGTAGCCTCACTTCATAAATCGAGCTAACTTCCCTCTTGTGATGAATGGTACAGAAATGCAAATTCTGCCACTTTTGTCTTTGCCATATAGTCATCCTGCCCTCAATCCTATCACAGACTTATTCCTTTGTCCAACCAGAAACACTCATATCCCTCGTGCAATTCTTTTTTTCAAAAAATTACCTTAGTACTATGATTTCTTTCTTCCATATTGTTTTTCTGGATGGTCTCTGTACACCAGACATAGGGTATGATCACCTGATGATAATATTACAAGGGCATTTCTGCTGCCCATGAAGCAAAATGCCTTATGAATTAAAATAGAAAAACTGTGGACATCATTTCGGCAAGGTTTGAGTTTAATTAATGCAGAGACAAAGGAAAGTATGAAATCAATTGAATGCCTCATGCTGAAAGTGATAAACTAAAACACAGTGAAATTCTAATTATTAACTGAGTAATGTCAGATTTGGAGCAGGATTCCTATGGACTGAAGATGTGTAGTTTAAACAGAGGTGGTGCTATGAAAGCTGATTACCCTCCAGACAATGCAATATGCACTGATAGAGCCAGCTGTCTGAAGGCGAATTATCTCCAGCTGCTAGGAGAAAGGGAGGACTGCAGATGCTGGGCATCAGAGTCGAGACTGTGGTGCTGGGAAAGCACAGCAGGTCAGGCAGCATCCGAGGAGCAGGAGAATCGACGTTTCAGGCAAATGCCCTTTATCAGCAAGGGCTACAATCTCCAGCTGCTGTTCTGAAGAAAGAGACACTGGACTCGAAACATTAACTCTGTTTTTCTCTCGCTGCAGATGCTGCCCAGACCTACTGAGCTTCTGCGGCACTTTATCCTTTTTTATTTTGGATTTCCAGAGTCTGAGGTACTTTGTTGTTATTTGAGTTGGGCACTCGTGGGGATATCTGGATAGGAGTAGGAATTGACTAGCCTTGGTCGTCTCAAAGAAAGAGGAGATGACTTTTTGAAATTTAGGAAATTCTCAGAGGGTGTGACAGGGAGGATGTAGATGGTATGATTCATGGGTTGGGTGAGTCTCAACCAGAGGACATGATCACAGGATAAAGGGTAAACCATTTTGACTGAGATGAGGAGGAACTTCTTCATTCAGAGGGTGATGTACCTTTTGAATCTCTACCCTGGAGGGAGGTGGATTTGAATCAATCAGCAGATGTAAGACAGAAATTGATAGATTTCTCAAGATTCATCACATCAAAGGATATGGGGATAATGTGAGAAAATGGTAGTGAAGCTGATGATCAGCCATGATCTAATTGAAAAGGGCCAAGCTCAATGGGCTGAATGGCCTACTCCTGTTCCTTTGTCACAGGCTCTGCAACAACCAATGCCACATATGAAGAACCATCTCTGTAGGACTCAGGAAATGCCAGTATTCCTAGTTCTCACCAATTCTATTCCAGTCGCTTCCAATTGTGTGTCACTCTTTCCTGAAAGAGAAAGGACAGAATGTCATTGACTGTGCTGCATTGTGTTAGGAGGATGTGCCCACCACAGCTGAATAGCTGGAGGTATATGGAAACAATAAGAGGTGGGGTGAGGCTAGCAGTAAGGATGGATGTGTGAGGATGAGGTGAGTCCTGTGTGCCAGGGTGGGACAGTGATAGGGATGTGATGCATTGAATTGCACAGGAGGCTGGTGGAGCACTGAGCTATCAAGGTCATGTGAAGATGCTTGAGAAGACTCAGATCACCCATGTGAAATAATGAGAGCTTTTGTGGCGCCATTGCCAGACACTCAAGCCTGGAAGCCAATAGTTAACTCACCGTCCACTCTGATGGTGATCCGTGAGGTGTCCATGCCCTCTTCCACCGAACCATGCCCTCTTCCTCATGTTCAACTCCATCACTAACCTATCTCATCCTGGAGTCCTCCCTCTGCCCTGATGTTCCAATTTCCTTCTGGACAATTGCATCATTAACATTCCTCAGTGTTCTCCTGCCATTTAATGGCATGTCCTTTTAAGAGGGACAGACTACCTTAAAGAGCAGAAGGCTACCTGCCCCATATTCGCTGATCGAATGCTGAGCACTGAGGCAGGCAGTTGGTTATACCCTACAATCTTGGGAATGAGAAGGCAGCACCAAATTTGCTTGCCACTTACATCTTAGCAGAACCAGAGCTCATAGCCCCCATGTTGTGATTCAGGTTGTAACCAATGCGACTGAGTAATTTTAGGAGCACTAGCATTCCCCTCCCTACTGGGGATAAAGGTTCAGGAGGCAAACAGGATTCAGGCAGATCTTTATTCAAGCAACGACCAGTTAATGCAGGGAGAGGGCCACAGGATCTTCCCCGACTCTCCCCTCGATGTGAGAACCCAGATGTTCTCTCAATCTTCGACTCGAATTGGAGCAGAGACAATGATGCACTCTGAATTTTACAGTGAATACAGCACATTTATACATTTTGTATTATAATAATCACACACAGTGGGGTCACTGTGTCCTTCCCCTTTATTTCAAAACCCGACCCTGTGAAATACCTAATCAATGATGAGCATTCCTATGGACAGCCCCAAGTTCCCATGATCTTATGGCATTTAACAGACATCGTAATCTCCAGGCCTTGGGATCTTTCTCTGCATTATATTAATTCACATTCCAAAGTTAGGGGTTATACTCATTTGGATCTGTTCCAGACTTGCTTATCTCTAAGGACTGTTTGAATTCTGTTATTCATTGTATTCCATGTGCTATCTCTAAAAAATTCTGTTATTGCTCTTATATTTTCACTGTTTTAGTGATGTAAATAAAAAAGTACAAAAGACATTGGCTTTAACTAACTGCTATAAGATTTGTAATATTAATTTTTGTTACAAAGTTCGTTATAAAGTGTAAACTTATACCACTGTTTCTACTGTTAGCACTAATAAGTTGCAACCAATCTATTTCACTCAGGGCATAGCAGGCATCTTTTTACAAATAAGAAAAGCATGTCCTGAGACTAATTAACTTTCACATCCAGGTTTAAATGGTTTCCCCCTATTGCTTCCTATTATACTTCGGTTATACGTGTATCTATACTACTGTTGAAATCTATCTCTCTGATTCTTGAAAGAACATTTAACTAGAACCTATTTCTTAACATTGTGAATAACTCCAAAGAACAACCAATTGATGCAAAATAACTTTAGCTATTGTTTTCACAGCTGCTTAATGAGTTAGGTTTGCTAGTTCATGGGCTGAGATTTACACCCCTTGTTCGAATTGGTGCTGTTCACTTAATGGGACAACATTCTTTCATTAATGAGGCGGGAATCAATCACTTGTCTATCCTTGGGCATCTTCTTATCAAACAGTCTCGGATGGTTGCTTGCAGGGCCTCCTGTTCACCTTGGACTAGCCCTGTTCAAAGATTCCATTATGTTTCATTTAATTGATTGGCCAAACTGTTTTATTCTGTTTAACCCTTGTCGGCCATTTTGTGTCTTAATGCTGGAGCAGTCTGTTTTATTCTGTTTATTTCTTGTAGGCCATCTTGTACCCTAGTGCTGGAGCAGGCTGTTTTATTCTATTTAACCCTTGTCGGCCATTTTGTGTCTTTCAAACATGGGCTGCCCTTACAATAATGATGTATTCTGATATTTTAGCCTCACATATCAACTACTACGTGTATTTTACATTTACACCTGGTAGGGGCAACTGCAACGAAATGAAAATAAAACTCTGTCTTTTTTTAAATTACTGTGACATGAAATTTATAAAATATCGATGCAAGGCAGATCATTAACACTCAGTTGTTTAAGTGTCTTGTAGTATAATGTTAGTGTCTCTACTTCTGGGCTAGAGGTCCAGGTTCAAGCCCCAACTGTGCTGAAGGTGTGTCATAATATATTTGAGCAGGTTGGTTAAGAAAACATGAACTTCTATTGTTGGTTTTGGGAAGGTTACCCAGAGGGAAACACCGAGTTGTAAATGAATGTACTGGAGTGCTTTTAGAGGTATAGAGATGTAGAAACCAGAAGCAGGCATAGACCATTTGACCCTTCATCTCATACTCCATCGTTCAATATGAGTAAAGATGATCCTCTATCCTTATGCCCGCCTTTTTATTTGTACTCCTTGATGGCTTTGAAATTTTTTTTTAAAAGTACCTTTTTAATGATTATATTCAGTGACTTGGCCTCCACAGCTTTCTGTGGTAGAGAATTCCACAGGTTCACTACTCTTTGAGTGAAGACATTTTCCTCATCCTAATCCTAAATGACCTAACCCATCCCCTGAGACTGTGTCCTGACTGTATACACAGATCACAATGTATCATTGGCCAGTTTTGATTACTTTTTCCTTCTAGAAGTAATGACTGCTCATGAAAGATTATTGAAACATTATAAGCATTTCCTTTCCTATCAAATTGGGTGGCACAGTGGTTAGCACTGCTGCCTCAAAGCGCCAGAGACCCGGGTTCAATTCCAACCTCGGGCAACTTTCTGTGTGGCGTTTGCACATTGTCTGCATGGGTGTGCTCTGGTTTCCTCCCACAGGCGTTAGGTGAATTGGCCATGCTAAATTGCCCATAGTGTTAGGTAAATGTAGGGGAATGGGTCTGGGTGGGTTGCTCTTCGGAGGGTCGGTGTGGACTTGTTGGGCCGAAGGGCCTGTTTCCACACTGTAAGTAATCTAATCTAAAAAAAACACTCAGTTTATTCAGAGTTTGAGGTAACTGCTTGAAGCTGTTTCAAAGAAGTATTCGGTGTGATTTGCTTCCTGTTTTTTTTTCCTGCTAATGGCTTTTACTGATTGACTGTTTTAATCAAGAGTTTATGATGCTGTTTTGCCTTTTTTTAAAGTTGGCCTCCATCTTAAAGTGGCTCCATGGCTCAGTGGTTAGCACTGCTGCCTCACAGCACCAGGGACCTGGGTTCAATTCCTACCTTGGGTGACTATCTGTGTGGAGTTTGTACATTCTCCTTGTGTCTGCATGAGTTTTGTCCCACAGTCCAAAGATGTGCAGATCAGGTGAATTGGCCATGGGAAATTGCCCAAAGTGCTATGTGCATTAGTCAGGGGTAGGGTAGGGGAATGGGTATTGGTGGGTTACTCTTCAGAGGGCCAGTGTGGACTTGTTTCCACACTGTAGGGATTCTAATCTGCTTCATTGGGATTTGCTGTTCTCTTATGAATATGATCTTGACAGCTGTCTCAATCTTCTACTGACAGTTTATCCCAGTGAGCTTCTGAGTTGAAGGAAAATTGAACAGCAAAAACCTAAGATAAAAACAGAAAATGCTGGAAATGGCATAGCAAGTCAATCCGCATCAGGAAAGGGGGTTAACATTTCAGTTCTAAAACATGAAATGCATCTTTTACCATTTCAGATGTTGTTCTCATTTGTTGCAAATTCCCACATATTTCCTGTCGAGTTATTTAGTTAATTATGCCCTGCCAGAAAAGACTAAACACTTACTGTATTTATAAGGTCCATTGACTTGACCTCATTATTTATGAACACTAGATGTTACAACACCACATAATGGTCCTGCATCAACCAACATCACTTCATTATAGCCTTGTTTACTGAGAGACATTAGGTTTACTCAAACTGCTGCATGCCACTGTCATTTTATGCCCCAGCAGTTTCATTTTATAGAGCTTCAGGAGAAAGATGACATATGCACAGTGATAGGAATTGCCAGTGGAAGACCAATACATTCTAGTAATGATGGTGTGAACTTGGATTTAATTTGAATTTGCTTTAATTCTTTCAAGGAAATAAATTTAACTTTTCCTTGTGACAGGTTTTCAGCAAGATCAACTTGTAACTTGCCTAAAATAAATACTTAGTGAGTTGCTCATAATTTCCTGAGCAAGGTTTAATTAATTCACACGCTATCATTGACCGGTATCTTGAAACATTTCTACCAGGCAATGCTATTTGCCCAGCCTTCAAATGCCCTTAACATTTCGTAACTTTTGAGAATGCAGATAAATGTACACTCTGGGGAAATGCAGCGGTGGTCATATCCTTAATCAAAGATTTGGAATGGGCATCACTACAGCAAAGGTGGGAGAGAAAGAGACTAATTATGTTCAATAAGATGTGGAATAAGCAGGGCGGAATTGGCAGAAACAAAAACCTGTGCCCTCTGGCAATGACAAAACACAAGGTAGCCATACACACAAACCACAAAGACCATTTATTTCCAAAATAGTGTGTCAACAATCATGCTTCCCAAGGACAATCTGCAAAGGAAATCGTCACATCACCTTCACTTGAAATCTTCAGGACGTATCCTTAGATATTCCCATGTAGACATTTTCATCATCAGGATGACCATTGGAACAGCTCCTGCCTGGTTTAGTTATTTCTATCTGTATAAATGTTGAGCGTTAGTCTGTGACACTGACTCAACTAAAGGAGAAGCAAAATGAATTGTACTGACAAGGTGACGCGGGGAATGTTACAACTGTCTTCGGAATTCTTGGGATAGAGGAAGAATGACAAAGTAAGAGCGTTTATTTCTTTTTAATGAAATCAATGGAGTTGCTGGCTCCCTTGTTCATTCTCCATGCCTTTTCACAAAAACAATGGCTGGTGATGAGAATCACAATTTTCTTAAGTGTCTGTAACTAAGTTTACTGAGTGGTGTTGCAGTGGGAATAAAGGGCATCTGTAATGAAGGTTTGGAACACTCCGTTATTTATCTTATGAAGAAAAACTCCCAGATCTCCAGCCGTGTTCATGTGCGGAATAAACTAGATATTCCCCTGGTGCCCATTGTGCATTCTCAATGCATCTGCCCCATTTTAAATTAGAATCCATTTCACAACCAACACAGTTAAAGCTCAGCACTTGTTTTAGGACTTAACACTGATCAAAACTGACAGAGAATCACAGTTTGCAAATTTGAATTGAGAAATAAACACAGCAACATTTAGCACAAGTTTATTTACACTCAGCTGGTTTGACACTGATGCTAAATCATAATTAAAGTATTCTCAGATGCAGCCAGTACATTTCTTGACAACTGAGCATCAAAGGTTTAATATTTGATGGCTGAAGACTGTTGCATTCAGTGAATTATTCAAAATGATTCTTGAAAAAGGAGCTGTATATGTTTTAATGTGGATATGTGTATGATATTCAATGCACACACTCTGGCTTTACTCAGTGCAGTGGTCTAAGTTGTTATTGCTTTCTTCCTGACATATCCGACTTATCAATAAAGTGTCTGCTTGATAGATTGGATGGACAAGCAAACCTCTTCCCAGGTCTTCAGAAATGGGTGCTACAACTCTAAACAAGAAGCCTTGGGACTGTAAGTTGGGTGTTGTGACTTGAACTGCTCCCGAAGTGAAACAGATTGCTACAGAGAAACCTCCTGGGATTGAGATCAGGGTCGATCAGGCCCAAACAATGGATTTGGACTCCAACTTTGAAGCAAAACACAGCTGTAATGCAATTCCATCCTCTTCCTCCCTATTAAAGCAACAACTGACAGCAGTCTGCCTCATAGAAGCATACCTCACATACAACAGTCCACACACTGTCATCGCCAACCCCTGGCCGTGTCATCTCCCACAGCGGGGCCACCAGACGTGATGGGGCAATGGGACAGAAATGTTGACAATATTCCACCCTTATTTTTCACTAATGTCAGAAATGAAATGAGTTCTCTCTGTCAGGGGTCACACAGACAATTGTACAAACTCCTCAGTCTGTGCCGAAGAGTGTATTTACTCACTGACTGCTCAGCTCCTGCCAAGCCTCATGAAACACTTTGTTCCGATACTTGCATTGCTAATTTTAGGAGCAGCTGCTGCAGTTGGTACAAACGTGGGTTTAAGCTGCCCCATCACGGATGTCGAGGCAACTTGAAACATTAATAGGCGATGCAGAAATATATGCAAATAAAACATTAATGCCGCTTGTTCTGCAGCTACTGCTTAAGGTTTGATTAAAGAAATTGTTTTGAGATGAATGGGCATAGAAGGCAAATACAATGCTCCCTCTCAACCACCTTTTTATCTAATTCTGATAAATAATTAAGAAGGACAGTTGTGTATTCCATAGTGCTCAAAGAATGATTATTTTTCTGGAAAAGAAGTATTTGAGACTTTCCATTCAATATGCGATTTTGTTCATGGCTTTTGTGTTTGTTGGCGAAGAATGCCAGCTGCATTGCCAACTTTCTGAATCCTACTGGCACAACCATACATAGGAGCATGCCAGCCTTTACTGGTGCTGGCATGGATAGCGAAATATCAATTGTGAATGGTGTTGGCAAGTTATCACCAAAGAACATTTGCACAACTGATACAAAGTCAGTCTTCTTGGCTTGCATGCAATACACAAGATCAGAGCTTAGTGGAGTTTAGAGCATTCAGTTTTATAGAATAAGATAATAAGACCAGCAATTTCCTTTAGATGAGTTTTGTTATTTTTCTAAATGATATAATTTCAAGTTTGCTCTGGTTTCTCCTCATCAGTGTAAATAAATGATATTTGCAAATAAATGCTAGAAGTATTTCTAATCAATATTTGTGCATATTATAACTGGGTTTCATGTTATTGTTGAGAACGACCAGTGAAAATCAGGGTGTTCTAGAATCTGCTGCAGACCGTCATTTTTATAAATTCCTTTCTGGGATGTGGCTGTCATTGACATAATCAATATTTGTTGCCCACCCCCTAATTGCCCTTGAACTTGCTGAACCATTTCAGAGGACAGTTAAGAGTCAACTACTTTGCTGTGGGTTTGGAGTCACATGTCGACTTGATGTAAACATGTATGTAGATTAAACAAGTTTTTAGAATAATATTTGATAATGTCATGGTCACTGTTACTGAGGCTATCTTTCAATTCAAGATTTAGTAATTGAATTTAAGCTCCACCAGCTACCATGGTGAGATCTGAACATATGGTTCCAGAGAAAGATCCTGGGTCTTTGGCTTATTGATATGGTGATATTATTATTGGGTCAACTTTTCCCCCTGCCCTGAGGAAAGAGGAAAGGGAAATGAGATCTTGCTATGTCCAATTTTGGGCACAAAAAACATACTATAATTCTTCAAGAGTTAGTAAACCAATAACATCCCTGCCATGTTACTGAATTCAATCTACTCTGTTATGTTCTACTTTTTCAGATAATGTTGGTTAATACTTGAGTTTCACTATGTATAAGAAAAATTCAGAAGAAATATTTTTGTAAAAGTAGAAACAAAAGGATATTATGACGTACTATATTGTCCTCAGCTAGAGTGTCTAATGCTGTTCTTTCGGAAAGATGTGAAGGCAATGAACAAATTCACAATAGCACAGAATACATTGACAGCAGTGGTTCCAGGAATGGTATTAATTGTCATTATGGATATGAAAGAAATCATTATTAACAACTTGGCCAGTCAGGTCCAAAGGTCTGAATAAATTTGAAAAGTCATCTTGCCCTTACAGTTGGTCAATCCTGATGAAGGGCTTTTGCCTGAAACATCAATTTTCCTGCTCCTCGGATGCTGCCTGCTCAGCTCTGCTTTTCCAGCACCACTCTAATCTTGACTCTGATCTCCAGCAACTGCAGTAATCACTTTCAACAATGCATGTACAGGACATTCTCTCACTTGTTTTATTATCATGTCCTTCTACATCCTGTTGAATAAATAGTTATTCTCAGAATTGTTTTGGCACAGAAAGTTTTCACATTTTTAGGCCTTCTCCCTGTAACCTGAACATTGTTCCTTTTCAGATAACAGTCTGACTCCCTTTTGAATACCTCAATTGAATCTGCCTCCACCACATTCTCAGTCAATGCATTCTAGATTCTATCCACTTGCAACGTGAAAAACACTTCTTTTTCTCAAATCACTCTTGCTTTTTTTTCACCAGTTACCTTAATTTTATGCTCCCGATTCTCGATTCTTTCACAAGTGGGAACCATTTCTCCCTATCTGTCGAGATTCCTCATGGTTTTGAATTCTTCCTCAATTATGTTTCTCTTCAGCTTCTCTCCAGGTCTCCAACTTCTCCAATCTGTTGACCTAACTGAAGATAACAAGCAATGTTGAAACGGTCAAAGTTATCAACTTGGGTTTATATTTATACTGATAGACCCAGATTGTTGGATAAGGCATGGAATAAAACAGTATTGAGTGAGCACAATTTTGGAAATCTATGGACAATCAGGAATAACCAAAGTTGAATCTGAAGACATCTGTTCAAACTTTTGTGTCAATAATAGGTTCAAAAAGATGAATGATTCATGAAAAGTATGAATAATATTTGGTATACTATGTAGAAAATCTATGAACAAACAGTATGGAGATTTTTGCAACTATTTTAAGTTCCACAGCAGAGAATATTTTAAAGTATTTACTAGCACCAGTATTTCATGAGTAAAGCATAGGCTTATTTTTTTAAGTGGGCTTGGAGTAACAAAATGATTTGGATGCATGAGTGTTTGGATTGCCAATTGGGAGCATTCAAAGAACAAATTGAGCTGGAAGCCACATTTCAGAGTACTCAGCAATTTTAATCAGAAGCCAGATAATCAGAAGATTCCTTTGTTCAGAAGCAGGGATGGACAATAATCTTGGGACTTTAATATTCAGGTGCACTGGAAAAATCAGATTGGTAGCCGATCACAAGAAAAGGAATTCATAAACTGTCCACTGTATGGTTTCTTTGGAGCAGTTTGTGGTAAAATCCAACAGGCAACTCTGGATTTGTTTATTTAAGTACAAAAATCTCTATCTTTCCAGCCCCTAAGTAGACAAAGATTCCAAGTGCATTGGGATATTAGATCCAACCAACAGACTCCCGGGATTTACTGAGGCACCCACACTCATTGCCCAGTGGATTGGATTGGCATGAGTAGATATTAATATGTGGGATGCAGCCTGTTTTGCAAATTTAACTGCACCTCCAGAACAGAGCAACCGGGACAAGGACAACGTCAGGAGAAGGTACTTTCACCAAAGCAGAACTGAAAAGATACTAATCTCTGGATTACTATCTGAGCCACAAGCAAATTGGCACAGGCTCAACAAGATTAAAGAGGTAAATGCGTGGTTCAAAGGTTGGAGTGGGGAAAAATGGGTTTAAATCCATGGGATACTGGCACCAGCATTGGGGAAGGAGGGTTGTTCCGATGGGACAGGCTCCTGGGGGTGAATCACATAACTAAGGCTGTGGGTAGGGCGCTAAACCAAATAATTGGGATGGGGGGGTGGGCTCAGTGGCATGGAAAATTATGGAAATTTTAAAGTGGGGGGTGAGAGCTCAGAAGAAGTTATTGAAGTTTCCAAAACAAGTAATAGGACAGTGAGTATAGAAAGAGTCAGGAATCCAATTTCAGATACAGCAGTTAAGGGGACTTCGATGAGAATGGGGGCAGTCGGCGGAGGACTGGGAGGTACTGAATTCAATGCATGCTATATAAAGAACAAGGTAAATGAGCTTGTAGACCACGTTGAATCTGACAGGTACAATGGTACAGGTATCACAGAGACATTGCTGTGTCAGGGCTGAGAACTAAATGTCCAAGGATACAGATTCTATTGAAAGGACATGCAGATAGGAAGGGGGTGTGTGAGGTTGCCTTGTTAGTAAGCAATGAAATTAAATTGAATTGATAGCAAGAAGTGATGTAGATTCGGAAGGCATAGATTCTGTAGAGGTAGACATGAAGAACCACAAAAGTAAAAATATCCTGCTAGGAGTTGTGTACAGGCCTTCTGACAGTAGTCAGGATGTGAGGAAGAAAATAAGTCAGAAGGTAGATAAGGCATGTAAGAAAGGCAGGAGAAAGTGAGGACTGCAGATGCTGGAGGTCAGAGTCAAACGTGTGGTACAGGAAAAACACAGCAGGCCAGGCAGCATCCGAGGAGCAGGAGAGTCGACATTTCAAGGATTAGCTCTTCGTCAGGAATGGACAATAATCTTGGGAGACTTTAATATTCAGGTGGACTGGGAAAATCAGGTTGGTAGCAGATCACAAGAAAAGGAATGCATAGATTGTCCACGAAATGGTTTTTTGGGAGCAGTTTGTGGTAAAGTCCAACAGGCAATTCTGGATTTGGTGATATGTCATGAGGCAGACTTGATGAGGGAGCTTAAGGCAACCTCACACACCCCCTTCCTATCTGCATGTCCTTTCAATAGAATCTGTATCCTTGGACATTTAGTTCTCAGCCCTGACACAGCAATGTCTCTGTGATACCTGTACCATTGTACCTGTCAGATTCAACGTGGTCTACAAGCTCATTTACCTTGTTCTTTATTAGCATGCATTGAATTCAGTACCTCCCAGTCCTCTGCCAACTGCCCCCATTCTCATCGAAGTCCCCTTATCTGCTGTATCTGAAATTGGATTCCTGACTCTTTCTATACTCACTGTCCTATTACTTGTTTTGGAAACTTCAATAACTTCTTCTGAGCTCTCACCCCCCACTTTAAAATTTCCATAATTTTCCATGCCACTGAGCCCACCCCCCCATCCCAATTATTTGGTTTAGCGCCCTACCCACAGCCTTAGTTATGTGATTCACCCCCAGGAGCCTGTCCCATCGGAACAACCCTCCTTCTCCAGTGCTGTACATCTCTAGGGGACAGTGACCATAATATGATAGAATTTACTTTGCAGCTTAAGAGGCAGAAGTTGGAATCAGATGTAATTTTATTACAATTGAATAAATGTAGCTACAAAGACACGAGGGAGCAGCTGGCCAGAGTTGGGTGGATAGGGAGTCCAGTGGGGAAGACAATGGAGCAGTCATGGCCAGAGTGTCTGGGGGTAATTCAGGAGGCACAGCAGAAATCCATCCCCAAGAAGACGAAACATACTAAGAGAAGGGCAAGGTAATCATGGCTAACAAGGGAAGTCAGGGACAGTGTAAAAACAAAAGCAAAAGCACACAACATGATGAACGTTTGTGAGAAACCTTTAAAAACAGCAAAGGAAAACTGAAAAAGCAATAAGGGGAAAGAAGATGTAACATGAGAATAAGCTAACTAATACTATAAAAGTAGGTTTGCAAGAGTTTTTTTTAGATATCTAAAAGGTAACATAAAGGCAAGATTGGACATTGGACTGCTGGAAGATAAAGCTGGAGAAGTCATATTGGGGAACAAAAATGAAGGAGGGACTGAACAGGTACTTTGCATTATTTTTCAGAACATCAAGAAAGTCAGGGGCAGAGGCACATGTAGTGGCTATCAGAAAGTAGGTGTTGGAGAAGCTGAAAGACCTGAAGGTAGATAAATTATCCAGACCAGACACCCCAGAATTCTGGAGGAGACAGCTGAGGAGATTATAGAGACATTGGTGGTGATCTTTCAGGAATCACTGGAATCAAGGAGGATCCCAGAGCATGTAAAATGATGAATGTAACACGCTTGTTTTAGAAGACAAGCCAACATTCCCTCCCAACTTTCTCAAGCTCCCTCTGGCGTCTGTCTCTCCAGTGTTCTATTCCTCTTTTGTCTATTCCCAATGTATTGGTAAGTCAGAATTCCCTCCATTTCCATTGCAGTGACTTTAGGATTTCCTTTCTCCCTCTCCCAAGTTTGACAGAAATGGAAAGCCCTCTTTTCTTGCTCAGTTACAAACCAGATTTTGTTTGGTGCCTGTTTCCTGCTGATTTCACAAAACAGCCCAATTCCTGGTCCCAGAATTAGTTTCAAATTATTTACAAGGTAGAAGCCCAGACCTGTATGTAGTGGAATGATTTAACACTTATGCAGCAGCAAGTCATTGGAATTTGAATAGAATACACAGACACCCCAATGCACTTACAGAAACAAAACCATGTGAATTTCCTGCATCTTGAAGTTTGACTAATTGCACTGTCCTTGTCTTTGTGTTACAAGCATTACCAACTCCTTTACCTTTCTGTTCCATGGTACCTTTGTTATTTCATCCTTCCTGCCCTCCATTCCTCCTGCTTTCTCCCTCACCACAGCCTAGCTTCTGGTTTGGGTGGTTTGCTCCCTCCAGTTAATCCTCCTTTCTTAATGCTGAAGTTAGGGCCTATCAGTAATGGAGGATACAGCACT
Source organism: Chiloscyllium plagiosum (assembly GCF_037043375.1). Taxonomy (NCBI): domain Eukaryota; kingdom Metazoa; phylum Chordata; class Chondrichthyes; order Orectolobiformes; family Hemiscylliidae; genus Chiloscyllium; species Chiloscyllium plagiosum. Next base: position 15,923,773 of record NW_028270168.1, read on the forward strand.
GGTCACTGTAAACAGAAGAGGCACTTCTCTTATTGCAATCATGCAATAAACAATAACAACCAGGTCATTTATTGCATGACAGCAATAAGTGCCGTTTACATGAACTTACTAGGTGTAGTTGTTAAGCATTCTCAGGAGCTGTGTAGAACACACCCGTTCACTTCGAAAACTCATAGAATCATAGAGATGTACAGCATGGAAACAGACTCTTAGATTAGATTAGATTACATTACAGTGTGAAAACAGGCCCTTCGGCCCAACATGTCCACACCGACCCACCGAAGCGCAACCCACCCATACCCCTACATTTACCCCTTACCTAACACTAAGAGCAGTTTAGCATAGCCAATTCATCTGACCTGCACATCTTTGGACTGTGGGAGGAAACCGGAGCACCCGGAGGAAACATACGCAGACACGGGGAGAATGTGCAAACTCCACACAGTCAGTCGCCTGAGGTGGGAATTGAACCCAGGTCTCAGGCGCTGTGAGGCAGCAGTGCTAACCACTGTGCCACCGTGCCGCCCACAACTTGTCCAACTTGTCCATGCCTAACAAATATCCTCAATTAATTAGTCCCATTTGCCAGTTCTCGGCCCATATCCCTCTAAACCCTTCATATACCCATCCAGATGCCTTTTAAATGTTGTAATTGTACCACCCTCTTTGTGAAAAAGTTACTCCTTAGGTCCCTTTTATATTTTTCCCTTCTCATCTGAAACCTATGCCCTCTAATTCTGGACTCCCTTACCCTGGGAAAAAGACCTTGGCTATTTACCCTATCCATGCCACTCATGATTTTATAAATCTCTATAAGGTCACCCTCAGCCTCTCCCTATAGCTCAAACCCTCCAACCCTGGCGACATCCTTGTAAATTTCACCTCAACTGACTCCATCCAGAGGTTGTGCAACGTCAGACTGGGGGAACACGAATGTTAACACCTTCAGAGCAATACCTTATACAACACTGTGGTTTTTCCTCCTCAACCCAGCAACTCTCGCCAACAGCTTATAACCCATTTCATTTCTACCTCCCTTCAGTTTCGAAAAGCCACATTTGCCTTAGGATAGTCGCTTTGTTCTTCTGCTGTTGAGTACTTTCTGTCATCATTCCAGATTTCCATATTTGCAGTATTTTATTGTTGTTTCAGATAATTGCCTGTGTTGATGCATTGTTGCTGGGATTATTTTTATGTGAAACTCCAAGTTGATGACACACTGAGTGTTCACATTCGTATGCAAATGATGACAGACACCATTCCATAATCAATGCAGCACAATCTTGCAGAGTGCATTGAATCACAAAAATGGTTCAAACTGCTTCTGTCTTTGACAGCCATGATATAAACTAGCAATGTAATTTTATCTCCTTGTTGGATCTACAGTATTAATTTATTGTATCTGATAAATACTATAAAAGTTTGAAATATCATGTAGGTCTTGGAAGTTATGGAATAAAGTGGGGGGAGGGAGACGATCATCAAAAAAACAAAATCAGATTGGCAATGCTTATTGTGATTAATTGACCAGATGTTAAATGTAATTATTTAAATGCTTGCTGCAGTAATATGTCATGTTTCCATTTCTGATGATAATCTCATGCTTGTTAAAAAAAAATCTGTGACTGTTCTTCTAATTGAAAGGATTTTATTTTTTTTCCCTACGTTCTAAAATATCAAATTTAGAAAATGAAGGAGACTTGTCTTGAGCTCATTGGCATCATCAGATTCAGGAAACACATCTGTCAGAACCGTCTGGACATGGAAAAGAACTGACAACTGTAATTAAAATGTAAAATGAAAATGCAAAGTATGTTGTGTGATTCAAAATCGCTCAGTATCTGCTGGTGTTGTCCTTTTAAATAAAACCCAGTCAGTTCCACAGCAGTCTTCATCTAATTAGGTGAACATCTGTTTCTCGGTCTCAATTCCTTAACTGAGTCTCGCTCCCCAAGCACAGCTGTCAAGGTCTGTCCCAGCTGTCCGAGGAGGAGATTGAGGAATCAGAGTGTCTAAAAGCACGTATAATCGTGTCAGGGAACTGGGACCAGACCATGAAATAAATGCAGTTCACAGTGCGTGAAAAACTTGACACAGTCATCAAAAAGACCATATTGTGGCAATCAATCAAATGTTCTTACACTGTCGAAATGGATACACATACAAGGTCATGCATGCCCAGATTCAGAAATTCTGCTTAAAGGTAATAGGGTAACGAATACGTTTTAATCTGGAATAGGACACAATGTCATCACCCCAGTGAGAATTTTAATTGTACAGGATCGCTTCATTTCAGATTCCCTCATGTTATCAACATAAGCCCGCATCAGTAACCTGCCTAAGACAATAAGGCCATAAAACCCAAGGGGCAGAAATAGGCCATTCAGCCCCTCAAGGCAAAAATGGGGACTGCGGATGCTGGAGATCAGAGTCAAGATTAGAGTGGTGTTGAAAAAGCATAGCAGGTCAGGCAGCATCCGAGAAGCAGGAAAATCAATGTTTCGGGTAAAAGCCTTTCATCAGGAACCCTTTTCCTCGGATGCTGCCTGACCTGCTGTGCTTTTCCAGCACCGCTCTAATCTTGACTCTGATCTCCAGTATCTGCAGTCCCCATTTTTGCCTTGAGGGGCTGAATGGCCTATTTCTGCCCCTGGGGGGGGGGAGGTGGTTGGAGACAAAGGTGGAGGTGGGCTGGGGCCATGTCTTTCAATGACCACCACCCTTCCATTGACAGCTAGTCCCCTGACTCAGTCATTAAGTGCCTCTGAATAAGGGGTCCTCCTGACGAGATGACTGGGTGACTTTCAGAGTTATTGGAAAAAAATCATCCTTCGCATGTAACTCTTTAGCTACCACCAAAGTCAGGAGATGATCATTGGAGTTGGTTGGCTCACTAATGAGTCAACCAACTCCAATTGTTTTCCCATTGCCAACAGATGAGCTTTCCCATCTGTTTTGGACAAGACCAGACCCCCCTCAAGGTCTATGAAGAAGGTAGCCTAGACCCTAACGTTTTCTAAATACAAAGATAAATGCAGTGCTCGAGATCAGTCAAACTACCTGACGTTAAGCAAAGCACAATTTAATCAAACACTATAGCTAATATACAACAAAAGAAAGAAGAACTTGGAATAATTCTACTGGGAAACAGAATAATAGATACAGAAAATATTACAAATTAACTGTTCCAATATAGGGGAATTAGCTCAAATGGTAGAGCGCTTGCTTAGCATGTGAGAGGTAGTGGGATTGATGCCCACATTCTCCACAGTGCTTTAGAGGATTCTGGGTAATCCAAGATGGAGGATGGGAAAAATTTCTGGCTGTAAGAGCTGCTCCTTCTTTTTGAGGTATTTTAGGTGTTGGAGGTGATTTCCTCGAATTCCAGGAGCAGCAATTACTGTTTTATATGCTGTTGCGTTGTTTTGGAACTTTGGGAAAAAAAAGTCAAAACAACAGCAGTTTAAAAGGGAGAAGGGCAGACAAAGGAAGCACATGGTGAGGACAGTGCAGGAGAGAGAGAGAGAGAAAGAAAGAAAAAGAAAAAGAAAAAGAAAAAGAAAGAAAGAAAGAAAGAAAGAAAGAGAAAACCTTCACAGTTACTGCCTTTGCTGTTTGAATTCGTGTATCGCTGGACATCGGAGTGTATCTGGGAAAATTGACAAACAGTGAAATTCACAACTAATCTTGGAGGAACTGTTGGGCGAAGTTAGCAGCACACAATCAGATAAGTAATTGTTGTTTTAAGTCTGTCCAAGAGAAAGGCTGCAGTAGTGGGTACAGTGGATTCTTTCTTGATTATATGTTTTTGGAGATAAATCTCTTGATTAAACTTAAAATATAAGCCATAGTTATTAATTTAACCTGGGGTAGTGTTTGTAGAGGAATAAAACGGTGTTATTTTCTGGGTCTGTAGATTGTGAAGGAGCAAAAATGGCCTTTACAATGATATGTACTTCTTGTCAGATGTGGGAGTTTAAAGAGAGTTTAAGGGTTACTGCGGATTATATCTGCCATAAATGCTGTTGGATGTAAATCTTATCAGATCGAGTGGATCGGTTGGAGAGACAGATAGAAGCGATGAGGAATTTGCAACAGCTACCGTATGTGATGGATGGCAGTTATAGAAAGGGGCGAAAGTCTCAGATACAGTCACATAGATGGGTTAACTCCAGGAAAGGTAAGAGAGGTAGGCAGCTAGAGCAGGAGTCTTTTGTGGATATACCCATTTCAAACAGGTACGCTGTTTTGGAAAATGTAGGGGGTGATGGATTCTCAGGGGAATGTAGCTTGAACAGCAAAGTTTCTGGTATTGAGACTGGCTCTAATGCAACGAGGGGTGTGTCGGCTTCCAAGAGATCAATTGTGTTAGGGGATTCTGTAGTCCGAGGTACAGACAGATGTTTCTGTGGCCAGCAGAGAAAAAGCAGAATGATTGTTGTTTCCCTGGTGCCAGGATCAAGGATGTCTCAGAGAGGATGCAGAATGTTCTCACGGGGGAGAGGGGCCAGCAGGAGGTCATTGTCCACATTGGAACCAACGACATTGGAAGGGAAAAGGTTGAGACTCTGAAGGGAGATTACAGAGAGTTAGGTAGAATTTTAAAAAGGAGGTCCTCAAGGGTAGTAATATCTGGATTACTCCCAGTGCTACGAGCTAGTGAGGGCAGGAATAGGAGGATAGAGCAGATGAATGCATGGCTGAGGAGCTGGTGTATGGGAGAAGGATTCACATTTTTGGATCATTGGAATCTCTTTTGGAGTAGAAGTGACCTGTACAAGAAGGACGGATTGCACCTAAATTGGAAGGGGACTAATATACTGGCAGGGAAATTTGCGAGAACTGCTTGGGAGGATTTAAACTAGTAAGGTGGGGGCGGGGGGGGGGGGGGGGGGGGGGGGGGGGTTGGGACCCAGGGAGATAGTGAGGAAAGAGATCGATCTGAGACTCGTACAGCTGAGAACAGAAGTGAGTCAAACAGTCAGGGCAGGCAGGGACAAGGTAGGATTAATAAATTAAACTGCATTTATTTCAATGCAAGGGGCCTAACAGGGAAGGCAGATGAATTCAGGGCATAGTTAGGAACGTGGGACTGGGATATCAGCAATTACAGAAACATGGCTCAGGGATGGGCAGAACTGGCAGCTGAATGTTCCAGGATACAAATGCTACAGGAAGGATAGAAAGGGAGGCAAGAGAGGAGGGGGAGTGGCATTTTTGATAAGGGATAACATTACAGCTGTGCTAAAGGATGATATTCCTGGAAATACATCCAGGGAAGTTATTTGGGTGGAACTGAGAAATAAGAAAGGGATTATCACCTTATTGGGATTGTATTATAGACCCCCCAATAGTCAGAGGGAAATTGAGAAACAAACTTGTAAGGAGATCTCAGCCATCTGTAAGAATAATAGGATGGTTATGGTAGGGGATTTTAACTTTCCAAACATCAATTGGGACTACCATAGTGTTAAAGGTTTAGATGGAGAGGAATTTCTTAAGTGTGTACAAGACAATTTTCTGATTCAGTATGTGGATGTACCTACTAGAGAAGGTGCAAAACTTGACCTACTCTTGGGAAATAAGGCAGGGCAGGTGACTGAGGTGTCAGTGGGGGAGCACTTTGGGGCCAGCGACCATAAATCTATTCATTTTAAAATAGTGATGGAAAATAATAGACCAGATCTAAAAGTTGAAGTTCTAAATTGGAGAAAGGTCAATTTTGACGGTATTAGGCAAGAACTTTCAAAAGCTGATTAGAGGCAGATATTCGCAGGAAATGGGATGGCTGGAAAATGGGAAGACTTCTGAAATGAGATAGCAAGAATCCAGAGAAAGTATATTCCTGTCAGGGTGAAAGGGACGGCTGGTAACCATAGGGAATGCTGGATGACTAAAGAAATTGAGGGTTTAGTGAAGAAAAAGAAAGAAGCATATATCAGTTACAGACAGGATAGATCGAGTGAATCCTTAGAGTATAAAGAAAGTAGGAGTATACTTAAGAGGGAAATCAGGAGGACAAAACGGGGACATGAGATAGCTTTGGCAAATAGAATTAAGGAGAATCCAAAGGGGTTTTACAAATATATTAAGGACAAAAGGGTAACTAGGGAGAGAATAGGGCCCCTCAAAGATCAGCAAGTCGGACTTTGTGTGGAGCCACAGGAAATGGGGGAGATATTAAATGAATAATTTGCATCAGTATTTCCTGTGGAAAAGGATATGGAAGATATAGACTGTAGGGAAATAGATGGTGACATCTTCCAAAATGTCGAGATTAAAGAGGAGGAAGTACTGGATGTCTTGAAACGGTTAAAGGTGGATAAATCCCCAGGATCTGATCAGGTGTACCCGAGAACTCTGTGGGAAGCTAGAGAAGCGATTGATGGGCCTCTTGCTGAGATAGTCCCAGGTGAGGTGCTGGAAGACTGGAGGTTGGCAAACGTGGTGCCACTGTTTAAGAAGGGTGGTAAGACAAGCCAGGGAACTATAAATCAGTGAGCCTGACCTCGGTGGTGGGCAAGTTGTTGGAGGGAATCCTGAGGGACAGGATGTACATGTATTTGGAAAGGTAAGGACTGATTCGGGATAGTCAACATGGCTTTGTGCGTGGGGAATCATGTCTCACAAACTTGATTGAATTTTTGATGAAGTAACAAAGAAGATTGATGAGGGCAGAGCAGTAGATGTGATCTAGATGGACTTTAGTAAGGAGTTCGACAAGGTTCCCCTTGGGAGACTGATTAGCAAGGTTAGATCTAATGGAATACAGGGAGAACTAGCCATTTGGATACAGAACTGGCTCAAAGGTAGAAGACAGAGGGTGGTGGTGAAGGGTTGTTTTTCAGACTGGAGGCCTGTGACCAGTGGAGTGCCATAAGGATCGGTGCTGGGCCCTCTACTTTTTGTCATTTACATAAATGATTTGGATGCGAGCACAAGAGGTACAGTTGGTAAGTTTGCAGGTGACACCAAAATTGGAGGTGTAGTGGACAGCGAAGAGGGCTACCTCAGATTTCAACAGGATCTTGACCAGATGGGCCAATGGGCTGAGAAGTGGCAAATGGAGTTTAATTTAGATAAATGCGAGGTGCTGCATTTTGGGAAAGCAAATCTTAGTAGGACTTATATACTTAATGGTAATGTCCTAGAGAGTGTTGCTGAACAAAGAGACCTTGGAGTGCAGGTTCATAGCTCCTTGAAAGTGGAGTTGCAGGTAGATAGGATAGTGAAGAAGGTATGCTTCCCTTTATTGTTCAGAGTATTGAGTACAGGAGTTGGGAGGTCATGTTGCGGCTGGACAGGAAATTGGTTAAGCCACTGTTGGAATATTACGTGCAGTTCTGGTCTCCTTCCTATCGGAAAGATATTGTGAAACTTGAAAGGGTTCAGAAAAGATTTAGAAGGATGTTGCCAGGGTTGGAGGATCTGAGCTACAGGGAGAGGCTGAACAGGCTGGGGCTGTTTTCCCTGGAGCATCGGAGGCTGAGAGGTGACCTTATAGAGGTTTACAAAATTATGAGGGGCATGGATAGGGTAAATAGAGAAAGTCTTTTCCCTGGGGTTGGGGAGTCCAGAACTTGAGGTTTAGGGTGAGAGGGGAAAGATATAAAAGAGACCAAAGGGGCAACTTTTTCACGCAGAGGGTGGTACGTGTATGGAATGAGCTGCCAGAGGATGTGGTGGAGGCTAGTACAATTGCAACATTTAAGAGGCATTTGGATGGGTATATGAACAAGAAGGGTTTGGAGGGATATGGGCCGGGTGCTGGCAGGTGGGACTAGATTGGGTTGGGATATCTGGTCGGCATGGACGGGTTGGACCAAATGGTCTGTTTCCATGCTGTACATCTCTATGACTCTGTATAGTAACATAGTCTCACAATCCAGCAGCCTAGGAATAGAAGTCCCAGATTGTGGTTGTAATCAGGAGAGGGAGAAGTAGCTTGCACCCCAACAGCAACTGCCAGAAGCTAACCAAAAACCCAGGTCTGCGAGAGCTTGCTCCCACCCGCTCAGGCTGCTTCTTATTGTTCCAACTTTAAAAAAAACCCATGGCCTCACAATTTGTTTATCTTCTTATAGACTCATCACCCATCCCCCAATCTCTCTCTGAAAGAAACCCAGGATAAACCATTGTCATACACCACCTTAAACTTATTTGAGGAAGGTGTTTCTGCCACCAGGAGACTGACAGACAGTCTCCCACGATGGTGTGGATCCTGCCAACCAAATTTCCTGCCAGAAAAGTCTACATTAAATTGAATACTTGGAAAGGGCGCACATTTTTTCACATGAAAACTTGGAGCTTTAGCTTGCTGTTTCTTTTATCAGAAACAGGTTTTTCTGCCCTCGTCCAAATTCAAAGCATTGCACTTCCCATCCCTGCTACTCCTACACAGTGCAATCCCACAGCCCTTCAGCAGAGAGTCCCAGTAAGATGTATCCATTTGCAAATTCTTTCTCAATTTGAAACTGACCTTCCAGAGAAACCTTGGTAAGTAACTTTAATTTGGGATCAAGTGATGAGGTTATTATTTAAACACTCTGATAAACAATGCATAAAGTGCTGCAGATGTTCAGAATCTGAAAGGCTGAATAAACAACCCTGGATACACCCAGCAGGACAGGCAACATCCGTGCAGACATTAATCTTTCCTCACACCGGATGTGGTCACAAGTCAAACGTCACCAGGTTATAGTCCACCAGGTTATAGTCCAACAAGCTTTTGGAGGTCACCTGATGAAAGAACAGTGCTCTAAAAGCTTGTGATTTCAAATAAACTTGTTGGACTATAACCTGGTGTTGTGTGACTTCTGACTTTGTCCACCCCAGTCTGACACCAGCATCTCTACATCATGAACACCAAATGTAGTTGGACAATCAGTGAACATTTGGAGAGACAACAAAATACTTGAGAGAAGCGCTCAACAAATATCCATTACAGTAATGGAGCCGATCTACAGATTATTAGTGATACGGACTATTCTCATTTGAGTATATTCCATTAATTAGAAGCCCACATTCAAAGAAAAACGTCAGATTGATCTACCAAATTGTCTCTGGTGTCATGCCACTCCACAAGCCAGAGAATAACTTTCAACTGATATTTATTTTAATCAGCGTGCTCTGACACTTCGGAGGGCCCTCTTGTGGTGCACTGGTTGTGTCCTCACCCCTGAGTCGGGAGGTCTATGTTCAAGTCTCACCTGCTCCAGAGGTGTGTGATAACATCTCTGAATGGGTTGATTAGGAAAATAGATTAAATAAAAAAACTTATGATGTACCTCTGGGACAGGTGGGACCCGAGCTCAGATCTCCTAGCCCAAATGTAGGTGCACTACCACTGTGCCACAAGACCCTCAACCAACAAAGAGATAAGAACTGAACTGGAAACCAGCACTGTACTTCTGACTAAAACCATGCTTGCAAAATGTGTGTTAACTATTTACAGGGTAGCGTCTTCAACATTTGTCACAGATTCCATGTTTACAAAGTAGCAGTGAAGGTGAATCCACATTCACATACGTGATCTTTTAGTTTAGATATTAAATTCTGGTTAAAGGGAAACCAAGATTCTTGTGCTATGTTCATGAGGTATATGTTGAAGGCAGGGATTCTTATTAAGAAAGTGGGTCAAAGGTTGTTGGAGGTAGGTGAGGATTTGAGGTTACAGTCAGATCATCCATTGTCTTATTGAATGGTGGATCTGACTCAAGTGACTGAATGGCCTTCTCTTGCTCCTAATGTAAATGATAGTGTGTGTGTTCACATAATGTTGAGATAGTTTTGTCTCAATAACAAAGTCATATGGTACGAGTGAATAAGTCCATTAAAAATTACAATCATTGCAAGTCAACGTGATGAGACTCTTTGGCCATAATTTCTTATTTTGGAATAAAGGAAATGTCCTCCATGCAATGTTTGCACGGAATCATTTCCAGTTTTCATTTTGGATTTGCTCATGACTTGTATCCTTTGGGCTGGATATTGAAAATGAGCTTCCAGTTGTGTTCATGATTGTCAAAGAAATGTTCAAGTCTACTTTGCCAGATTGGATGGAGAAGAATTGAGCTCAGGACTAATCAGCATCAGATGTGAGCTGAACAGTGCCCAATACCAAATGAGGTATCAATCATGACTGATATGTCAATCCTTTCATGTCTCACATCACACTTCTTTTCCCTTCTCTTCTTCAGTGCAATCTATGTCGGTACCTTCTCGCTGTATACTAACGGTTAGTTACACGATGGGCAATTTAGCATGGCCAGTTCACCTAATGTACACGTCTTTGGAATGTGGGAGGAAACCAGAGCACCCAGAGGAAACCCACACAGACACAGAGAGAATGCACAAACTCCACACAGTTATATAGTTACTGTATGGTTAAATTATGTAAAATCAGTACAGCTGTTGAATACCCAGGCAGTTTTGATGTTCCATGTGCTAGATTTGGAACTGGAAATGCAGAACAAGTTGATTGTATTTGTTTCACAACTAGTACTCACGGTGAAAGAGAATTGCCGTGATATAAATTGTAACTGTGGACAGCTAACTTGAACAGACTCATAGAAGGAGATTACAGCACAGAAGGAGGCCATTCTGCCCATCAAGTCCAGAGGCTATGGCATCACAAGTGAATATCTAAATACTGCTTAAGAGTTTCTGTCTCAACCATCCTTTCAGATGGTGAGTTCCAGACTCCTGTCATTCTGTGAATAAAAAATATTCTCCCCAAGTCTCCTCTTAGCCTTCCGCCTTTTAAGTTAAATTGATGCCCCCTGGTAATTGACTCCTTTCCTAATGAAACTTCTCTCATTAATATTCACTATATTCCTCATAGCTTTATACATCTGCATCCTCTCAACCTTCACTGCTCTCAGAAAACCAACCCCAGCCTATCAGATCTTTTTATACAGCTCAGACCCTCGTGCTGAGGCAGCATCCTGGTAAGCCTCCTCTGCACCCTCTCCCTAGCACAATCACATCCTTCCTATAATGTAGCGACCAGAACTGCACATAGTGTTCCAGTTGTGACCTAACCAGTGTTTTATGCAGTTCCAGTGCAACCTCCCTGCTCCTGTATTCCATGCCTCAGTTAATAAAGGCAGCTATCCCATATGCCTCCTTAAACATGTTATCAACCTGATACCTTGCTACCTTCAGTGATCTGTGGATCACCAAGGTCTGTCTGATATTCAGTACATTGCAGGGTCCTACCATCATTGTGTAATCCCTTGCCTAGTTAGCTCTCGGCAGGAACATTACCGCACGCTTTTCAGAGTTGAATTCCATGTGCCATTGCTCTGCACAGCTGACCAGTCCATTGTTAGCTTCTTGCGGGTTACAGCTATCCTTCTCAATATTAACCACCCTGTGAAAATGTAATGTCATCCACTAACATCTTGATCACACCCCATATATTTAAATCCAAATTATCAAACCAAAAGAGCCCCTGTCACAGAAACATCCCTCTGCTTCCTGCTGCTCACTCCATTTTGGATCCAAAGTGCCACATTGCCTTGGATTCCATGGGCTGTTACTTTCTTGACCAGCCTTTCTAAAGTTCATGGAGACCAAATCAACTGCATTCCCCTTAGCAATACTCCTGGTTACCCCTCCAAAAAGAATTGATCTTCTCTTAACAAATCCATGCTGACTATCCCTGACCAATCAGTATCTCTCCAAGTGCAAATATATTTTGTCTCTCAGAATTCTTTCTAACAACTTGCTCCCCACCATCATTGAACAAATATTGTATTGTGATTAATAAAATAATTAAAAATAGATCAATTACCAGTGGAGTTCTATTATTCAAAATAAAAAGATTCCTACCAAATATTTGAAGGCAAATTTGTATTGATGTAATATAGGAAGCATGGTGGCTCAATGGTTAGCACTGCTGCTTCACAGCGCCAGGGACCTGGGTTCAATTTCATCCTCGGGTGACTGTGTGGAGTTTGTGCATTCTCTCTGTGTCTGTGTGGGTTTCCTCTGCATGCTCCGGTTTCCTCCCACATTCCAAAGATGTGTACATTAGGTGAACTGGCCAGGCTAAATTGCCCATCGTGTACAGGGATTTGTAGGCTAGGTGCATTAGTCAGGGAAATATAGGGTAGGGGAATAATCTGGGTGGGATGCTCTTCAGAGGGTCAGTGTGGACTTGATGGGCCATATGGCCTGTTTCCACATTGTAGGGATTCTATGATAAACAAACTAGGGTGAAAAACCCTCCTAGTAAAAATTGGGCATTGTGAACAAAACATTCCTAACCTGTCCAACTTAATAATGAAATACTGTTGTATGTTTGGACCAAATGGAACCAAACATTTGGTCCAAATGTTTATTATTTTATATGCTACACTTCCCATTTTTCAATAGTTCATCAACAGTGTCAAATCACTCTTAAATTTAAGTTGCAATGTCTACTACTTTGATACCATGATGAAATATGATATAATCACGTGAATAGTGACTCAAGTTAGCATGGAAGAATCTAATTTCAGTAAAGCATGTATATTAGCTGGATATGTGAGGAGACAGAAGGTTGCCAGTATAACCTCAACATTTAGGAAATTAGGAAGAGATAAAATGAATAACCATAGACCAGTTAGCCTAACGTCAGCAGTGGTAACCTCATTAAGGCCACAATATGAAATAAAATCGATACTCACCTCAAAAGCTGTTGGATAATTAAATATAGCCAGCATGGGTTAGTAAAGAGCAAGTCAAGTTTTATAGATTTAATAGAACTGTTTGAGGAAACAACACAAAACACTGAAAGATTGCTCACTGGATGGATATTATATATTAGATGCTAAAATTAAGATGATGGTATTAAATGAAATGTGTGGTGACTTGGATAAGGAACTAGCTAAAAGATAGAAAAAAATGAATAGTTCCCAGTGAATGCTTTTCAGATTAAAGGGATGTGAACAATGGTGTTTTAAAACCATTGCTCCTAAACTGGCTAGTTATCTAATTGGGCAATAAGAAGCGCAATTAGGACTTGGTGTAATAGTAAGCAACATTGTGAAATGTGAGGACGTTGTGAAGTGATTGAAAAGTGAACATTGACTAATGTTTCAATGTGCAGGCAGATGTTGTATGAAAAGTAACGTGAAGCTACGTTTTGGAATGAAAAATAAGGAAGAGGAGTATACGCTGAATTATAACTAAATAAATAAACAGAGTAGGAGAGCAGAGATCGCAGATGTTTCATATGTCTGTGCTCCTTCTCCCAGCTTACAATCAGAAACTGAAGAGTGAGGATCAGGTACAGAAAGTCATAACTGTTAGTTCGAGGTAATGGGCGAACTCCTAAGTGACTGCTTGGAGTCGGTGATGAGAGTCATAGAGTCATACAGGTGTACAGCACAGAAACAGACCCTTCAGTCCAACTCGTCCATGCCGACCAGATATCCCAACCCAATCTTGTCCCACCTGCCAGCACTTGGCCCATATCCCTCTAAACCCTTCCTATTCATATACCCATCCAGATGCCTTTTAAATCTTGCAATTGTACTAGCCTCCACCACTTCCTTTGGCAGCTCATTCCATACATGTACCACCCTCTACGTGAAAAAGTTACCCGTTAGGTCTCTTTTATTTCTTTCCCCTCTCACCCTAAACCTATGCCCTCTAGTTCTGGACTCCCCACCCCAGTGAAAAAAACTTTGTCTATTTACCCTATCCATGCCCCTCATGATTTTATAAACCTCTGTAAGGTCACCCGTCAGCCTCCAAAGCTCCAGGGAAAACAGCCCTAGCTTATACAACCTCTCCCTATAGCTCAAATCCTCCAACCTTGGCAACATCCTTGTAAATTGTTTCTGAACCCTTTCAAGTTTCACAACATCTTTCCAATAGAAAGGAGATCAGAATTGCACGCAATATTCCAACAGTGGCCTAACCAATGTCTTGTACAGCCGCAACATGACCTCCCAACTCCTATACTCAATACTCTGACCAATAAAGGAAAGCATACCAAATGCCTCCTTCACTATCCTATCTACTTGAGAATCCACTTTCAAGGAGCTATGAACCTGCACTCCAAGGTCTCTTTGTTCAGCAACATTCCCTAGGACCTTACCATTAAGTGTATAAGTCCTGCTAAGATTTGCTTTCCCAAAATGCAGCACCTCGCATTTATCTAAATTAAACTCCATCTGGCACTTCTCAGCCCATTGGCCCATCTGATCGAGATCCTGTTGTAATCTGAGGTAACCTTCTTCACTGTCCACTATACCTCCAATTTTAATTCTGAAAAGCGGCTTAAGAAATTGTGACCTTTCACTAGAACAGAGATAGTTTAGTGAAGGTTTGTTCAGTGTGTTTAAGATTATGACAGATTTTGATAAGGTTCATAGCTCCTTGAAAGTGGAGTTGCAGGTGGATAGGATAGTGAAGAAGGCATTTGGTATGCTTTCCTTTATTTGTCAGAGTATTGAGTACAGGAGTTGGGAAGTCATGTTGCGGCTGTACAGAACTTTGGTTAGTCCACTGTTGGAATACTGCATGCAATTCTGGTCGGAGGATTGGAGGATTTTAACTATCAGGAGAAGTTGAACAGGCTGGGGCTGTTTTCCCTGGAGCATCGGAGGCTGACGGGTGACCTTACAGAGGTTTATAAAATCATGAGGGACATGGATAGGGTAAATAGACAAAGTTTTTTTCCCCTGTGGTGGGGAGTCCAGAACTAGAGGGCATAGGTTTAAGGTGAGAGGGAAAAAATATAAAAGAGACCTAAGGGGCAACTTTTTCACACAGAGGGTGGTACGTGTATGGAATGAGCTGCCAGAGGTGGTTGAGGCTGGTACAATTGCAATATTTGAGAGGCATTTGAATGGGTATATGAATGGGAAGGGTTTGGAGGGATATGGGCCGGGTGCTGGCAGGTGGGAGTAGATTGGGTTGGGATATCTGGTCGGAATGGATAAGTTGGACCAAAGTGTCTGTTTCCATGCAGTATATCCCTAATACTCTATGACTCTAATAAATAGTTAAATCCCTTTGTACTGTTCACTGAGCTAGTAACTAAAGACTGTAAAGAATGACTGAACAAGGTTGTTAACACATGAAATGTTTATCGAATGGGATTCAAAAAAAGAGTTTGTTTATAGTAATGAAACCTTCACATTGAAGATCACTAAGTCTTAGTTGAGAAGGTGGTGGCGCTGTGTCAATGTTCAGGGGACACAGGTTAAAATCACACCACAGCCGAGACATGACTCTGGACTCACAGGAATATTGTGATGCTTAACTCAAGGGTAATGAGAGACAGGCAACAAATGGCTTGCCCAGCAGTACCTACATCCAATGACAGAATATTTTAATTTTGAAAAAAGGTATCTGTCAAAAAGAAAGAGAAGACATGTACTTGTACAATACCTTTCAAGACCTCAACACCTCCCAAAGGGCTATATTATTTTTGAGTGGATTTTGAAGAAGACTAATGTAATAAATATCCTAAGAGATATCTGCTAATGTAAGACAGTCAATATGAATTTGGGGTACCGGTTTGAGAAGAGTAGTTGTCAGGAAGAGATTTCAGTATGGCATTTGGCACTGCCCCAGTAGAGATCCAGGACCATTGATCGATGGGAATATAGGGACATGGATGAACAAATGGTTAGTTGGTCAGCAACTGGGTGTTGCGCATAAGTCAGTGTCTGGTTGATAAGACAGTCATTTATTGAGTTGCTTTGGAGTTGAAGCTGTTTAATATTTTTATGAATGCTTTAGAGAAAACATGGGTCTATAAATGTCTAAATTTGCAAACCATGCCAAACTCTTGAGAAGTGCCAAATTATAAGTGCCTCTGCCTGCAAATTCAAAAACATCTTGACAAACTTGATTAGCGTCTAAAAAATGGCTGGTGTTATTTAATAAGGGAAATGTAAAGTTATGAGATTTGGCAAATGGGAAGTTCAATGTGTTTCATAATTGAAGTGAAAATATGCTTTATTTTTGGAGAAAGAGAGGGAACTTGGGCTTTTAGTGCACAGATTATTAAAACCATCAGGGCAAAGTGTCTAGGCTTTTTAAAATATGCAAAGCAATTACTTGGAAGGATAACAAATGGCATAATATATAAATAAAGAAATAGCATTTACAATTGTAACGTGCCATGATGGGACTGTTTTTGGATTAATTGTGAAGTTTTGATATCTCTTCTTCTGAACACTATTTAGTTAATGGGGTTACAGAGAAGACCTAGAAACTTGATCCCAGACCTCACAAAATGCTACCATGCTGTCACTATATTGTATAAGGTATCTGTAGTGTATGAAGTTCTCAGCAATGTTGCTCACCATGTGGTAGATTTGCTACCACCATCCTCTTTCATGGTAGGGATCTATAGGCTTAGCACTTGGCATTCTAGCAAGATGAGTCTCTTGTCTTAAACAAGACTGCAACATTTAAGTGGTATTTGGATGGGTATATGAATAGGAAGGATTTGGAGGGATATGGGCCAGGTGCTGGCAGGTGGGCCTAGATTGGGTTGGGATATCTGGTCGGCATGGACGGGTTGGACCAAAGGGTCTATTTCCATGCTGTACATTTCTATGACTCTAAGACATGTTATTCCATAATAGCAATCAGGTACAAGTTTAATTGATGATTGACTTTGCTACAAAGATGATAAAGAAGACCCATATGGTAATTATTACTACTTCAATGTACTAAACTGTTTTTCCATCAAGTTCATATGACACCTTCATAACGGGTGGTACTTAACTCTTTCAGTTGCTCACACCCTCACATTTGATGCAACTCTTGGACATGGATCATCAGGGAACACTTGGTTGGCTCTATTCCAGCAACAGATTAGAAACGATTATCACCAATATGTAAATATGGACACTTAACTTGAAGTATAATTATTTTACTCATTATTTTAGCAGAGGTTCTAACACATTTAAATATTCATCTATATGTATCACAGACAAAAAAATTTAATCAAGTAAGACGCATGGTCTTCATCACTAAACGATTGGATTCCTAATATTACTTTGAACTATAAAATCAGAAGTTTATGGAATCAAACCCCCTCAAGGCCATGAAAACAGATCCCAGGCTGATGTTTCACCATACCAGCTGAGGCACCACTGCATTGTTGGAATTACAGCTTTTAGATTAGATGTCAAAACTAACACTTCATCTGCCTGCTCAGGAAGGAGCAGAAAGATCACATTCTACTATTGAAGCCTGAGATTCCCCTCAGAACATCGGTGAACACATGTCTTGCACACAACACCTCCAAAGTAAAATGACTGGTCTTGTCTCTCATTATCACTTGGGGGAATTTGCAGTGCACAAAATATCCATCATGCTTATCAGCATAGCAACAGTGACAACAATTCCAAAGCAATTCATTAGGGGATAGAGTGCACTGCCTGGAAACATGATAGAGGAAGGTACAATTGAGGCAGTCAAGAGGACGTTGTATTTTTATTTGGATAAAAATGGTGCGCAGCGATAGGTGGAAAAGGCAGGAGATTGGTACTAGGGAATAAAACTGGTGCAGGCATGATTGACCAAATAGTCTCCTTCTGCACTGTAACTATTGAGTGATACTGAGGTACGGAACCCTGAATGTTCTGAGGATGTGAAAGATGTTATACAAATGCAAGCTCCATTCACATAGCTTTGAGGAAAGACAGGTGAAGAGGGATAACTAGATAGCTCCACCAAAGGAGATGAATGGCTTCATTCAGTGACGTACCATTATAATGCACAACATGAACGGACGAGCCCATGATGCTATTGCATATCTTTGCTGGATTTGATAAAAAAATTACCCTATTTATTTCATGGGACAATGTTTTCTCGACAATAGAAAAGAAATATTGCGGAATGACATTAAGCATTCATCCATTGAGGCTGTCATTACCAGTGTTGGGAGTAATATTTGTAAACACAGCGCTTATTTTGCTGTGATTCTGATCAAGTTAGTATTATGATTGGAAACCTTTTGACATGTACAGATGGACCTTTCCTTTGTGTATGGTGGATAGATTTGCTTGCTGCACTGATAATACCATCACATATGAATGGTATGAATAAGTGAACAGCCTCATCTGCATGCATTGGAATCCAAATTGGATCAAATTCAGTTTTTATTTCCAGTTAAGCCACTAAGGCCCAATTTAGACCCGTTTAAATTCTGGCAGTCCTAAGTGATGAGAATAAAGCTTTATAAAATTGTGTCAACCCAGATTGCACTGCTGCTTGTTTATATATTTACATAAGAGGCACAATTATAATCTTTGTGTGATCTTTCAAAAGCAGAGCTTTCTATTTAGAGTGTGCAGTGTAAATTTGATGTTGCCCATTGGTATAGTTAAAAGAAGGAAGCAGTTGTTCTATCCACAAGCCAGTGGTGTATCTGACAAAGCCAGAGGCTGCTTGTGAGGTGGCCAACTGTCTCTCATCAGGCTTGTCATTCCATGTGCTTCTGGGCTTCAGTGCACAGCTCTGGATGTGATTCTTTTATTATTCATTTTTAAGATGAGAACATTGCTGGAAAGGCAGATATTTATTTCACTTGCCTAATTACAGGAGCAGTGAGGGAGTGCATTTTAAAAAAAATGAATAGGCAAACCAATGGAAAGACGTGCCTAAGCTATTTTATAGGAGCATGGTCCAAATATAAAGTTATTAAAGTGTTGAAGCTAAAATCGAAGTTGTGAGGCAATTGTTAGCATATTACGGATTATGGTATTGTGTAATATTAATTATATGTTAACTTTTAGTGCAGATATATTAAAAAATACAATTTTACAATATTTTCCAATGTGAAAACCCCATTTTGTGACATAATCATTCGTTCCAACTACTAACAGCACATGACCAAAATGAAAAAGATTTTTTTGTGTGCAACAACTGATTCAGACCTGGCATGCTGTGCCCAAATGTGAGTAGGTTCAACTGTGGCTTTCAAAGAGGAATTGGCACGAGGGGTATTGGATGACTTACTTTTGGATAAAAATAATGTGCAAGGAGTGGGGCAAAAGCAAGTGACTGGCACTAGGTAATCATGCTCACTTCAAAAGACAGCTCAGGTTTGATAGGGCTGAATAGCCTCCTCCTGAAGCAGGACAATTTTGTGACTCTGTGAAATGACGAGTGGTCAATAATGAGGAAATCCAGTCGATAAGTGAATGAATTCATCGACCATGCACCCAGCAGAGAATCACAGGATCCCGGAGCCCTGATTTTCTAATGTACACTCTCATTGGTCTGAATCGTAACTTGAAAAAATTATTGGATTGGGTTTGTGCTAGTGGTTAAAATGCAAGATGTCTGGAACAGGAAGGGAACATGGCCATTTCCAGGTTTAACAGAGGTTGGATGAAAAAGGGCAAACAAACAATTTTCAGGAAGTAAGGGAAGGCTAATGGTCTGGCAGGTGGATTTGAATCCCATCACGGCAGATGGTGAAATCTGAATCAATGAAAATTCAATCTTCACCATTAGTTTAATGATGACCATGTAACTTTTGTCATAAACACCCATCTGCCATCCTCGCCTGGTCTGACTCCAGACCCACAACAATGTAATTGACTTTTAGCTGCCCTGTGAATATGGCCCTAGCTAGTCAGTTCAACTGGCAATTAGAGGAGAAAGTGAGGTCTGCAGATGCTGGAGATCAGAGATGGAAATGTGTTGCTGGAAAAGCGCAGCAGGTCAGGCAGCATCTAGGGAACAGGAGAATCGACGTTTCGGGCATTAGCCCTTCTTCAGGAATGAGGAAAGTTGGTCCAGCAGGCTAAGATAAAAGATAGGGAGGAGGGACTTGGGGGAGGGGCGTCGGAAATGTGATAGGTGGAAAGAGGTCAAGGTGAGGGTGATAGGTCAGACTGGGGTGGGGGCGGAGAGGTCAGGAAGAAGATTGCAGGTTAGGAAGGCGGTGCTGAATTTGATGGATTTGACTGAGACAGGCTGGGGGGAGGGGAAATGAGGAAACTGGTGAAATCCGAGTTCATCCCTTGTGGCATCCAACTGGCAATTAGAGACAGGCAATAAATTCTGGCCCAACTAGTGATACACACATCCCATTAATGAATAAAAAACGTCATCATTTCGCTGTTAAAATTAGCTCTTTCATTTTAATAGACATTTTTTAAATCATAGGCAACTAAGTGTTCCAGTTCTGAGGAAGGATCTCACTACCTGAAATGTTAACTCTGATTTCTCTCCACAGATGCAGCCAGACACGCTGAGCTTTTCCAGCAAGTTCTATTTTGTTTAAGTTTTCCAGACTGTGGGAAACACAAGAGGACAATGTAGGGGTGAATAGCAGTATTGATAATCCTGAGCAGGCAAGTCAGGAGGAATAGAACATAGAACATAGAAAAATACAGCACAGAACAGGCCCTTTGGCCCACGATGTTGTGCTGAGATTTAATCCTAATGTAAAATATAGTAACAACCTACGCACCCCTCAACTCACTGCTATCCATGTGCATGTCCAGCAGTTGCTTGAAAGTCCCCAGTGACTCTGCTTCCACCACCACCACTGGTAACGCATTCCATGCATTCACAATTCTCTGTGTAAAAAACCTACCTCTGACGTCTCCTTTATATAGGAGTGCTTCCTCCCGATCCAGTGATCTATCCAGTGACGTTCTGCACAACTGCAAACTGGCTGCTTCTACCCTTCACCCTCAAATCATTGTACCCTCCCTGGATCATTACCAGTCTCCAAAACACACTCAGATCACCATCAGATACCTTGCTCCCCCACCATGATGATGACCCTGCCCCAGCCATCCCTCAACTATCATTGATTCATCCCTCCTACACTCCAAGCAAGGGTGAAATTTGACACTAAGAAGGAGATATTAGGTTAGCTGACTGAAAGTTTGGTCAAAGAAGCAGGTTTTAAGGGGTATGCTAAAACACGAAAGTGACTTGCTGAGGGGAGGGAATTTCAGAGAGCTTAGAGTCTAGACAGCTGAGTTTATGGCTACCAGAGTTTTTTTGATCTGTGGGCATCAATTGGAAAACCAGTATTTATTCACAATCCCCAAATTCCCTTGAATTTTTTTAATATCAGAGGGCAGTTAAGAGTTATTCATGTTCTGTGGGCCATGAGTCACAAAAAGACCAGACCAGGCAAGTATAGTAGAGTTCCTTCCCTAAAGACCATTAGTGAATCTGATGGGTTTTCAAATTGGGAATGATTATTCCAAGGGCATCATTAGCTGTGCTCAGTTCCAAATTTTAATTAATTGAACTAAATTTCACAACCAACGAGGGTATGGTGAGATTGGAGCCTGTAACTCCAAAGCATGAGACAAGGTCACTCGACTACTAACGCATTACCACTTATACCCTGGCATTCCTCTCTGCTGGAGCAGATAGGGTTGGGGTGAATTCCATAAAGGGATTTGAAACTCAGGATGAGAATTTTTAAATCAATTTTGAAGACAGCAAAAATGGAGAGAGACAGAAGAGCAGAGAGTCAGAGAAAGACGGATTGATGGCACAATAAGCTTCTATCAAACAAAATATGTTGACGTTTGCAAACCTGAATTTGATCATCATGGTTTGTAAATATTGATATGTTTTGCCTTTGGTGGATCATACATTCCAGACATTATTGTACACTAAGGTGGCAGTAATTAGCTTTTACCTCAAGTCAAACAAATGTATTGGAATGTGTAATTTTCCAAGGGTTGTTCATTTGGCATGAACCTTGAAGCTACCTCGCCAGCACATAGATAGCAGATGGACTGGGAAGATGAGACCAAGCTGTTACTGTGTAACTGATGGACTCCTGCAACGTTTTTGTTCATTTTCAATTTATCAGACATTTCTGTCACATCCGTGAAAGGCTGAACTATTCCCACACTTTGGAGTTGAGATGAGGTATTGCTAACTGATTGAGCCAAAAACCTGTCTCGTACCATCTGCTTTAACAGGTTCACGAATTGTAGATAATAAGTTATAAAGTGTCCCATGTTAATATGTTTATTATTGGCCTGCTTTGAGCACTACCATTTTCACAGCAAAGTACACCTGCAATTCAACTGCACCCCTCCAAGCGAGCGTTAGATGACCTCATTATATTTGCAGCAATCTGGTTTAGTATCGTATGTGGATTGATGTACTGTCGGTGCGCAAAAATCCCATTTCATGTCAAGAGTAAAAATTGTTGTAACCAAGAAATGTATAAACTTTACTCATTATAAGCTCGATACTGTTAGATGGTGGTCTCCAGCTGACAATTGCTTGTGAAACAGTGCATTGAGAATCTAGGGCAGTCGGCAAGTGTTAACCACCTTGCATTATTGCTTTTCTCTGCCAAATACTTGTCTGGTGGGAGGATTGGACAGACTGGAAAAAGAAACCTCTACTACGCCATTGAAGGTATGGCAAACCAGTTACAGATAGGAATGGATTGAACGGAGAAATGGATAACAATGGTTATCTGTCAGTCAAGGCAAGGTACCCTCAAAATTATTATAAAGTGTTAAAGAATATTATGGCACAGAAAGAGGCCAGTTGGCTGAACAAATTCAGTTGGCTTATGCTCCACAAAATACCCTTCCTGCTTTTCTTCATTTAACTCCTTGGTGCCAGACCAGGGACATTGTTAATTTGTAAATAATGACTTCACAGAGTCTAGTGTTACTACATTAGTGAATTTGAAAGTTCTTTTTAATGAATTGTGAACCGATTAATGTGTTTCCGTGGTAATAAGGAGTCGCGAGTTGTGAGATTCCATTTGTATTTCATGAGAGAAAGGCAACTCTCAAACAGATGTTTCATCTTTCATACATCGGATCTGACAACAGCCTGCAGTTTACTGTCACACTTACACCTCTTGGAAGATGTGTTAGTGCTAATTACAGAGAGAATATTCAATATAAAAACAGATAAGAAAAATGATAGCAGATAGTCAAATTGAAACCCTGCAAATGAGGAAAATAAAAAGTAACAGCAGTGAAACTATTAGTTTGGAAGCTAGCAAAAATATTTAATTGGATTCACAATTATGCTATAATATATTTGAAATAAAATAGGGATGGTCCATTGAAGCATGTGCAAGGAACATCAAATCTGTAATCAGGTAATAAAGTGGAAAGGTCACTGGGTTGGTAACCTTTAAACTCTGAGGGCTTAGGTTCAAATCACACCATAGCAGAAACTGGAATTCAAACTCAACCAATAAATATGGAATATGCAGCTAGTCTCAGTAACAGAGACCATGATAGTCGCTGTAAAAATCCATCTGCCACATTAATGCCTTTCGGGGAAGAAGACCTGCTGTTTTTACCGAGTCTGGTCTATATGTGACGCCAGGCTCTCAGGAATGTGATTGCCTCTTAAACACTCACTGAAATGCCCGCACCTGTTCAAGGGCAATAACTACTGGACTTGCCTGTGAGGTCCACTTCCCATGAAAGAATAAAGGAGAAGATAAAGCTTGACTTAACAAAAAGGAAATGCATTCAACTTTAAGCAGGAAAGTGATCAGCTTTACTTTTGCCCTCCACCCAATGGTATGAATGGAAGGTAAGTCTGAGCAGAGTGTCGAATGGGTTAGCTGAAGTCTGCTAGTCAGCTAGAGACTATACAATTAGCTTCCAATAGGATCATTTAAGTGGAGTCATGAAGATTTCCGGCAGAGAAAGAGGCCCTTCAGCCCATCACATCTGCACCAGTCAAGCAATTATCTGGTCTAGTCACAATTTTCAGTAGCCCGAGTCTATAGCCTCGTATGCTATGGCACTTCGAACGCTCATCTTCTTAAATGTTGTGATGGTTCCTGTCTTTACCAGCCTTTCAAATAGTGAGTTCCAGGTACCCGCCACCCTCTAGGTGAAAATACTTCCTTCTTAATCCCCTGTAAACAGCCAGCCCTTTCCCTTAAATCTGTTTATTGATTCCTCTACAAAGAGGAGATATTTCTTCCTTTCTGCCCTACACTGCAGCCCAGGCAGTATCTTGATGAATCTCCTTGACTCTCACGTTAGAGCAATCACGTCTTTCCTATCTGGAGGCAACTAGAACTACACACAGTGCTCCACCTGAGGCCTAACTAACATCTTATATAGCTCTGCCAAAATATCCCTGTTCTTGCATTCAATTCATCAACTGATAAAGACAAGTATCCCATATGCTTTCTGAATCACTTTACCTACTTTCTTGTTACCTTCAAAGATCTGTGGATATCCCCTCCAAGAACCATCTGATCCTCTCTACTTCCTAGGATCATTCATTATGTACTCTATTGCTTTATTAGTTTCTTAAAATGCATGACCTCACAATTTTTAGGATTATATTCCATTTGCCACTGTTCTGTCCATGTGACCAGCCTGTCTATACCATCCTGTAATCTAAAGGATTCCTACTCGTTGTTTTCCCCATCATCCATTTTCATATCATCTGCAAACTTAACGATCATGCCTCCCACATTCACGTCAACATGACTAATGTACACAAGAAACAGCCAGAGACCCAGCACCCTGTGGCATGCCAATGGACACAAGCCTCCAGACACAAAAACAACTATGAGTGTCACTCTCTGTTTCCTGCCACAAAGACAATTTTGGATTCAGTTTGCCAAATTGCCCTGGATCCCATAGACTCCTACCATTTTGACTAATCTCCCATGTGAGAACTTGTCAAAAGCCTTACTGAAGTCCATCAACAGCTCTATCGTTATCCACACAACTGGTCCCCTCCCTGCAAAACTCAATCAAATGACCCCTGACAAAGACATGCTGATGATTCTTGATTGGTCCATGCCTCTGCAAGTGGAGATTCCTTCTGCCTCAACATTTTTCCAATAGTTTCCCTACCACTGGGGTTACACCCATTGGCCTGACATTTCCTGGTTTATCCCTATGACTCACCTTGAATAATTGAGGATGGGGATATTTGTGGAGTCTCTTCTCCTGTTAGCTTGTTTAATTGTCCATCATCATTCATGAATGGCTGTGGCAACACTGCAGAACTTAGATCTGATCTATTGGCTGTGGGATCACATAGGCTCTGACTACTGCCAGTGCTTCAGGTGTTTGACATGCAAATAACCCTGTGCTGTAGCTTCCGCAGGTCGGCATTTCATTTTTATGTTTGTTGATGCTGGAACTGGCATATCCTGGTGCACTTTTCATTGAACCAGAGTGGATCGCCGGTCTGATAGTGGAGTATGCCGTGCCATGACGTTGCAAATTGTGGCTGAATACAATTAGAAAAATAGAACACCATCCCTACAGTGTGGAAACAGACCATACAGCCCAACAATTCTGCTGCTGATGATAGTTCTCAGTACCTCATTGATGTCCAGTTTTAAGTTTATGGATCTGTTGAAAGTGTATTCCATTACCATGGGGTTAGTGCCACAAAAGCAATGAAAGATATCTCAGTGTGGAGATGGTACTTCATCTCCAGAATGACTGTGTGGTGATCACAATGACCAATGCAATTTTTGAAATCTTCAACAGGCAGATTGGTGACAATGAGGTCAAGTAAGCTTTTCCATCTTGTTGGTGCCCTGAAAAGAGTCTGTCATGTTCAACCAGCTCAGTCACTAGTGGTGCTGCCGAGCAACTCTCCGACAAAGAGGATACTCTGTGCCCTCGCGCCCTCAGTGCTTCCTTGACGTCGTGTTCAACTTCGATGACCACTGGTTCAGCAGGTGAGAGCATGAGCTGGATAGAAACCAGCAGGAGGTTTCTCAGATAGAATCCAGCAGGAGGTTTCCCAGATAGAAACCAGCAAGAGGTTTCCCAGATAGAAACCAGCAGGAGGTTTCCCAGATAGAAACCCAGGCAAGAGGTTTCAGAAATAGACACCAGCAGGAGGTTTCCCAGGTAGAAATTAGCAGGAGGTTTCCCAGATAGAAACCAGCAGGAGGTTTCCCAGATAGACACCAGCAGGAGGTTTCCTAGATAGAAACCAGCAGGAGGTTTCCCAGATAGAAACCAGCAGGAGGTTTTCCAGAAAGAAACCAGCAGGAGGTTTCCCAGATAGACACCAGCAGGAGGTTTCCCAGATAGAAACCAGCAGGAGGTTTTCCAGAAAGAAACCAGCAGGAGGTTTCCTGATAGAAACCAGCAAGTTTCCCAGAAAGAAACCAGCAGGAGGTATCCCAGATACCTAGAGCAATTCCCTCCTGACTGTATCCAACAGTGCCGCTACATCTAGTGTTTGTATCACTTGTGGGTCAAGACATACTCAGGGATGCTGATGGTGGTCTCTGGGACATTGTCTGTTTAAGCGTCCTTCCATGTCTATGGATTTGCCAAGCTGCTACTTGACTATTCTGTGGTGCAGGCGAAAGTGAGGGCTGCCTTCTTAGCACAGTAGGCAGCGGGTCAGCCTCATAACCTGATAGGTCCTGAGTCCAATCCTCAGAGAAGGCAAGCTTGTAGCTTTGATTCTTCTGCTCCTCGGATGCTGCCTGACCTGCTGTGCTTTTCCAGTGCCACACTCTCTGTTTTGTAGTACAACTCTTCCAGTTTTGGGAAAAAAAACATATGTTTGGAAGAAGGATTTTGCAGGGGCAATGGGGCAGGGTTTCTGTCCACTTGCAATCCTTTCTTTAGGCTCTGCAGCAGTTTTGATACAACTGAGTAGTTAGCCCGTTTCAAAGAGCAGTTAGAGTCACCCACATTCCACATGGGTTTTTACAACAATTGATGATGGATTTCCTGGTCACCATATCTGAGACTAGCTTTATATCCTAGATTTATTAATATAGTTTAAATTCTACCAGCTGCAATGGTGGGAGTTGAGTTTATGTGCTGACAGCATAATCCCATTTTGTTTGTGACATTCAAATAGTTTCGAGAAAATAGAAAATCACATGGGGTTGAACTTTAAGACAGGAAAATAATGAAGAAGATAAAACAGAAAATATTAATCTACTCACTAGCTACATATGATAATATTTGGATGGTTATGTGCACGTTATCGAGATTTTATTTCTCAATTTGGCTTGCTGTTTTTCACTCTTCTGTCAGGGTTTCTGAACATATGTCAGATTAAATTGTTTGACCATATTGATCCCATTATGATGCTCCAACAGACTCAATGAGTTCTGACCAATTTAATTTTGCGGGATCATGCTGCATTTGCCTGTGTAAACAGCAGAGAAAAGAATTAATAAGTGAAACTGTGTAACACACAAGTGAAGAAGGATTTTGGACTTAGCCATTACTGTCTAGATAGAGGACAAAAATCTATTTTAAATGGTTCTCATGTTTCACTGTAACGTACTTCAGTTTCTACCATGACCTCACTCATGCCCTCTCCCATTCATCCTGTTGACCATCTTCGGCTGACTTATTCATATTCTCATTGACTCAAAAATGTAGAAAATAGAAGCAGGAGGAGGCCATTCAACCCTTTGAGCCTGCTCTGCCATTCAACATCATCATGGCTGATCATCCAACACAGCAGCTATTCCTGCTTTCTCCTCATACCCATTGATCTCTGACACCCATGAACTTTATCTAACTCCTTTTTGATAATATTCAATGCTTTGGCCTCAACAGCTTTCAGTGGCAGAGAATTCCACAGGCTCCCCACTCTCAGGATGAAGACATTTCTCCTCAACTTCATTCTAAATGGCTTACCCAATATCCTCAGAATGTGACCCCCGATTCTGGACTCCCCGTCCTGCATTTATCCTCTCTAGCCCCGTTAGAATTTTATGATTACTGACCACCAAGCATCCATTTCCGACCCCACGTTTGCTGAAGTTGAAGAGGGAAACCCCTCATACTTTTGAAATCTGCTTTGGCCCTTTGGCCAAATTGCCTTTAGCCCCTCTGTCCTTGCAAGTTACTGTCCCTATCCTCTTGCCAAAACTTGCCCCTTCAAAGTCCTTGAATACATTGTCACACCACAATACCCATATTGTTCACTAATCCTTGTTTGATCCACTCAAACTAGTTTTCTGTCCCTGTCAAAGAAAGCTATGAGACAGCTCTTATCAAAGTCACATATGCCATTCCATGTAACTGACCGCAATAGGTTTTGCCTCCTTGTGCTTTCTGATCTGCCTGACGTAACTGACTGCATCGCTCTCCTTCAGATGCCCTCCACCATTGTCCGGTTGAGTTAGGAGTGCCCTCACTCCATTCCACTCAATCAGTCAGAATGGTAGGGACAGGCTACAAGGTGGTGAGAGCAGGTAGCCCAGACCAAGGCAGGGTAAGGTTGAGTCGGGAGTGAGCGAGGTCGAACCCTTGTGAGGGGTGCCCAACATCGCAAGGTAGTTATGGAATGTGGTGTTGAACAATTAACTGTGTTTCTTTGTTTGTCTACTGTTTCATAAGAAGGACTGTAATGTTTCACTTCTTAATTTTGTATTCTTTATTTTTCTTCATTGTACCAAGAATCTGTACCTCGGTACCTTTGTATCTAAGATGAAGCCTTAAGTGGCAACTTGTAAACTTTTGACTGTACTCATGTAAGTACATGAGACAATAAAGCTAATTCAATTCAATTCAATTCAGTATTAATCCCAGAACATCTAGTCTCTGCTCATACCCAAAATGCTCCAGTACGGACAATATCCTGGTGTATCCCGTCTGCAACCCCTCCAGTGCAATCACATCCTTCCTATTGGCAACTAGAATTGCACACAGTAATCCAGCTGTAGCATAACCATTGTCCTATACAGCTCCATCAAAACCTCCCAGCTCTTTTATTCAATGCCTTGACTAATAAAATCGAGTATCCCAAATGCCTTCTTAACAATGTTATCCAACTGAGTTTTGCTTTCAAGGATCTATTGGCATGCACACCAAGATTCCACTGATCCACTGCAATAAAAGCACTACAATCTATGTAAATCTATCAGAAGTGATCATCAGGCAGTCAGCTCACCCAAAGGTTCCGATCTGAACTTTGATGTGTTACACCTTCAGAATGGCTCCTATGTAGGCACTTTTATTATAACAAGCTATGTTGTGGTGTTTATTTGTCAGTTCTACTGCAGTTTGTTAGGCGAGAAAATACTGTCAGTGAAGTTAGTTTGCAAGAGCTTATTATGCTTGTATCAAACTTCTCTTGCACTATTTTAACAGCATTAATCCAATTAACATTATGTTTACAGCAACTTTTGTTTTGGTCACAGCACTATTTTACTTCAACTGGCCTGTCTGCCATTGATGTGCAATGATATCTGCATTAAGGGATTAGCAATTGGGTTGTAACCACATGTAAATATTGTGCAATGATCAAGAGTGTGAGTTGCTGTCTGTTGGATCTGATGTTATACAATGGCGCTGTCTGCATTTCAGGTGAATGTGGAAGATGCCTTGGAACTATTCAACCAAGAATGGGAACATTCTTCCATTCTCTGACCAATGTCCCTGAACCTGATTAATTTAGAATTGATTTGTTTGGTAGTCAGGACATCATCCCCCACCGCCTGCCCATCTCCCCCAAACTCACAGCCTACAATTGCTAACATTTGGGTGTAGGTAAAAACAATGACTGCAGATGCTGGAAACCAGATTCTGGATTAATGGTGCTGGAAGAGCACAGCAGTTCAGGCAGCATCAGAGGAGCAGTAAAATCGACGTTTCGGGCAAAAGCCCTTCATCAGGAATACAGCATCAATATTCCTCTTGAAGGGCTTTTGCCCGAAACGTCGATTTTACTGCTCCTCGGATGCTGCCTGAACTGCTGTGCTCTTCCAGCATCACTAATCCAGAACATTTGGATGTAGGGCTAGTGACCTAAGACTCTCATCATTGACTTATCAACTTTGGTGGGATGTGCCCACCTCTATATTGCTGAGTCCAATTTTGTTAGCAATCTTGTGTCTTGGATGTGAAGCCATTACTACAGTTCCACTCAATGATGATGATGACGATGATGAGGCGCCATTATGTGAGAATAAAGATGTTGAATCATCGAATCCATACTGTGCAGAAAGAGACCATTCATCCCATTGTGTCTGCACTGCCCCTCCAAAGGGCATCCAATCCAGACCCAGCCCCCAAACCAATCCCAACATTTACCATGGCTAACCCACCTAGCTTGCACATCCCTGGATAGGATGGGACAATTTAGCATGTTCAATCCACCCAACCTGTACATCATTAGATTGTGAGAGGAAACCAGAGCACCCAGCAGAATACACATAGACACAGGGAGAATGTGCAAACTCCATGTGGATAGAAGTTGTCTAAGACTGGAATCAGACCCAGGTCCCTGGCACTGTGAGGCAGCAGAGCTAACTACTGTACCACCCATCTTCTCCATCTCAAAACAAAACTACCTGCCAAACCTTCCAATGCTACAGTATCTTGCATTTTGAGATACATCTGAGCTTCAATGTTTTAAAACAAAAACAGAAATTACCGTCAAAACTCAGCAGGTCTGTCAGTATCTACAGAGAAAGGAAAATTGAGTTAACATTTCAAGTCCAATTATCCTTTGTCAGAATAGTTCTTTGTTTTATTTAAATGTTTTGTATTTATTTGTAATAAGTTTTTAACAGAATACAAAGAAAAAATGAGATTATTCAGAAATGCCCAGAAATTATTGTCAGGTCATATTATGACATCAAATCTCTTGTTGCAGTTTTTATTGTACTGATGAAGTACAATATGTAGTTCTCAGATCTGACAACAGCTCATTAGTATCTAGTGGATATACTTCACAGAAAGGAAACATTTATTGAGTAGTACTTTATAAACATTTTTGAAAGTCTATCTGGAGAACATAAAATATCTTCATCCACCCTCCAGTTATTTCATCAAAGAAAACAACTAAAGAGAGCAGAGCCCCTTAATGATCAAAGAGGTCATCTTTGTGTTGAACCTCAGGAGATGGCAGAGATACTAAAAGAATATTTTGCCTCAGTTTCTACTGTGGGGAAAGAATTGGAAGCTAGAGAACTCAGGAAAATAAATGTTAATGTTTTCAAAACAGTTCACATTACAGAAGAAGAACTCCTGGAGGTCTTCGGATATGTAAAGGTGAATAAATCTGCGGGAGCTGATCAAGTGTATTCCCAGATGTTGTGAGAGGTTAGAAAAGAAACTATGGAGGCCACTCGCAGAAATATTTGCATCAAGGTAGATTTACCTTAAGCATAACAAAATAGATTAACTTTACACAGTTTAATGCTAATTTATATACATTTCCAGTATCTTCCATTTACTGGTTCTTCAAAATATTAAAATCTTCATTTTAACCAAACCCATCACAAAATCTGATAAGGATTGGGTTAAATGTCCAATTCACATCCAGCTTAATGATCCACTGGATTAAATGTTTTTCCTGGCTAAATATCAGCACTTTGGTTTCTCCAATCTCAGAATCCAATCCCTCCTTGTGCAATAATTCCCTGCCTCCATCCCCTCACCATGGTGTGGACATCTCTGAACACTGTCCAGCTTAATAGTATCCTTCCTATAACAGGGCGATCAGAATTGGACACAGTACTCCAGATGAAGCCTCACTAACGTCCTGTACAATCCCAACATAACATCCCACCTCCTATATTCAAAGGTCTGAGCATCTCTTACTTTGTTGGCCAAACCTGCACATAGTAAGTGAGCTGACAAATTAATATAATAAATAAAAACAAAAAGTGCTGAAAATACTCAGAAGGTCAGGTAGCATCTGTACAGAGAGAAACCGGGTTGATTTTTCAGTGTGATGACCTCCCATTAGATTTATTGTAACTTTGCTGCAAAACACACAACCAAACTTCCATGCTTTTCAAAAAAAAGTCATAGACTGTTCATATAATTCCATAATCAAAACCATTTTTCAGTAATGTTAGCTCTCCTTTTAGCATTTAAATGTTGAGTTAAAAAAACAAGTATGTTAGTAATCGCCTTGACCTGTACTTTGAATAAAGAATATCCTGCAGTCTGTGTCACAATGAGACATTTTTGTCTGTGGGATTTTTGTTTTAAGCTACAAAATGCTTCTGAGTGAAACTGAGTTTCAAAGCTTCCTTCCAGCTGTTTATAACATGGGAATGCTGGGCTGCTGGAACAAAGAATTAGTTATCGAAACATATCTATGACCATCTCTGTTACAAAAACCAAAAGCTGCGGTTAATACTGCGTAGGTCAGTCAGCGACAGTGGAAAGAGGAACATAATCAGTATTTCAGATCAGTGACCTTTCATCAGGTAATTTGTTAACAAATTTCAGACTTCCAGCCAGCCAGTCACAAAAGATTGTACTGTACTGGATAAACAGCTTAGGCTGTCTGTTGCAATTAACCTAGGTTTTATTGACCAATCCTGAACAAAGAACAGGTTAGAGGTTAAGTCCTTCCCTCCACTCCATCACATAGTGAAAAAAGGCCCTAATTTTCAGTATAGGTTGCTAAAGGCTGCTGAGAGAGAGAGAGAGAGAGAGAGAGATAAGTAAGGATGAGGCAGTTAGCAATAAGAATTCAGTCAACTGGGCCAAGTATTGTCTGATTCAATGATAAACCTACTAGCTAGAAAAAGCTTGCATGGTGCATTTTTTTTTACAAAGAGATAGCAAGGCTGGATTTGATATTAATGGTTGCTCAAAGTTCTTGTATTGACTTTAAAATAAAGCAGTTTAATGATTAGCACTCATGGCCTTGACTCCCTCTTCAATTCATTGACCAAAAAACTGGAGAAATGTGAAGTGAGGACATATATAAGGGACACAGTGAATGTTTAAATATCAAGAGGGAACAATGTTATATTCTTGGGTCACACCATCATGTAATTATTGGTCAGTACAAAGAAACTCATAAATACAGGACCTCCCCACAGGAAATGTTACTTTTTTTTACATCAGGGTTTGCTATCGTATAAAATCGAACAGCTTTCTATCCCACCAATTCACCTGTGGCAATTTAATCACCATCAATAAGTCACCCATGCTTCCAACTGCTCAGTTTAAATGCAGAGCCTATTCGGGACAATGCAATAACGACAAATAAGAGGAAAAGAGGGAGAGGGGACCTACCTACTGTGCTAACCACCTCTCCCTAAAGGGAAACTGATGTTACTTAACCCAGAAATGTATCTGAGACAGATCTGAAATATGTTGCTTCACATAAATGCACCAATTATTCAATTAAATAATCATTTCATCTTCCCTTTAGATGTTGAATCCGTCCTTGGAATATTTAACAAAAAATTGGTCAAGCCTACTGCACATAGATTTTGAATGACTAAATGCAATTTTTAATATGTCACTGCAGTAATTTGGCACTAATGGTGAAACTCTAAAGATTTGCCAAGCTTCTCTGTGAAATATTAACTTTACACCCCGATCAGTGAAGATAATTGGGTATCTAATGAGTCAATAGGTTACAGTCTGAGGGAAATGATGAGTTAGAACTCCAAGATTTTTAAGGGCTTCAATTTATCTTCAAACAGGGAAAAAAAAACAGAGAAAATATTTGCTAATAGCTAGATGACATCTCTGTGCCATTGTAATGTAGCAACTGTGGAAGCATGAAAGAGCTGCCAACCCATATTAATGAATGTGGGAATAGAATAGAACCTTTACTGGTCTCAAATGTGTGTTAAATTCAAGAAAAAAGGCACGCTGTTTTGACAGTTTTTGATTAAACATAAATTATTTGAAATGTAGCAAAGAGAAAGATGGCAATTAAAGAGCAAAAGCCAAGTCTCCCTGTAATTCTAAGCACTGTTATGAATCATCTCCCGACTGACCTTCATTTGATTTTGTTGATTTTTCTGATCGTACCAAAGTTACTGTCGCTTTTCCCTAACAGTTTTACTGTTCAACTCTAGCGGTGCAGGTTCTGGATATATGCACACAATTGCAGGGATCAATGAAGTAAGGAGAACAGGATGAATTGAGGTGAGCCTTCAGTTGGAATGTTGTCAAATACAGGGAAGTCATAACTCAACTCAGACAGTTGCTAACTCTTGAGTTTTTTGATCTATTTAATACCTCATGTGAGTATTATTGACACTGAAGGGTAAATAAGATAACAATACTTTTGCATTGTTTATTGGTTACTTGTCATTCCATTTAAAACCACTTTGCATTAAATTAGGAGCATTTTTTTAAAAAGTATTTAGTTTGTAGTTACAAAAGCAATGCGATTTTAATGATGGTCGCATCTGGTGTAAAATGTTTTATGTGTGCAAGTTTAAATACATTTTTAAAATCATGACTTACACAATAAGGTATTATTTCTTGAACTCATCTCTTTTGGTGAAATGAAGCATTCGCCTTTTGTTGCTTACTGCAATGTTTAGGTAGAAGCTCACATTGCTTTGTGAGCAAAGGAAAAGTGCAGGTAGCAAATACTGAAAGAAAGAAACTAAATCAACGTGTTTTTTTTAAATAACAAAATAAAATATTTTACACAAATTCTGTAAGAGAGATAACAGAAGTTTAGCTATTGGGTAAAAAATCTAAATAGGACTGTGTATCTGCTTCCAACTTACGAAATTATTTTGCCCAGGAATTCATCTGTTGTGGTTTGAAGGATAGGGGCTTCTCAGGAACGATATTTGATACCAATACAAGGGAATATCAGGGCAAATGACCAAAATATTGGTCAGGTTTTAAGTAATATCTCAAACAAGGCAAAAGAGGTAGACAAAGTGAATTCCAGAGCTTTGGGCCTAGGCACAGCCACCATTTTCAGAGCTACGAGCATGAGGAACATTCGAGGGGTCAAAATTGGAGGGACACAAAACTCTCGGATGATTGTAAGCCTGGGGAAGATTACAAAGATCAGCTCCAATGTGTCATCATTCTCAATCTAAGCAACAACATCAGGGACTGACTATATTATGGGCCACAGTTTGCTGTCGGAGTGAATATAACAACATTTGTAATTAGCTAGATATGCTGTTGCACATTAATTCATTTTTTTTGTATGATAAGTTGGTGAGAGAGCATATTAGTAATATTGTAGCAAATGAGCAGGGCAATTACCTCTCCTTAGTCAATCAGATTGAGGGATTGTAAAGTTAACAGCCCAAGGAGTGAAATGGAAGTATAAATTAGTGTGGGTAAATTCAATATCAAAGTAGGTACCAAAAAGAAATAAAGGAAAGGTTCGAATCAGAGAAGAAAGACGGGAAGTAAAAGTGAAACAAGCAATTGAAAATTCAATTGAAAGCTGACAAAAATTAAACTTTAAATTTTTCAATACCAGCAAGGTTGATTGGCTGTACTTAACACTTACAATGTTTTGAAAGGATACGTGGAGAGAATTGGAGAATATGTAACTTTCTGTGGTGCATGATGTGAGTTTGTTTTCAGCAGGGTTAATGTGATAAACCAATGCTGACACTATCCCTGGCTAATATTAACATATGATTATATAAAACAGCATGCTTCTAGTAGCATGGCATGCTTCAGGTGATTCCAGATAAGATGAAGTGTGAAGATTTTATACCCTCAGATCATAGATCATTTACCCTTGATTAGATGATGATATCATAAGCATATATCTTACAGGGACATTGACTGTTCAACATTAAACATCTCCCTTTTTCAAAAGATAAAAACATATCTTGTACATCATCATGTGTTGCCAGTTCCATAATTATACAAACAAATAAAACAGAGTTTTGAAGATTAGCATTTCAAAGTTCAAAGGAATTACTTGGAGATTTGACAATTCATCCTGATCTGGTAATCGTATGTCTGAATGGAGAGATGCAGAGTGCACTTGTTTGGCAACTTAATGTTGAGTGACAGCAGCCAGCAG
This sequence comes from Chiloscyllium plagiosum, assembly GCF_037043375.1. Taxonomy (NCBI): domain Eukaryota; kingdom Metazoa; phylum Chordata; class Chondrichthyes; order Orectolobiformes; family Hemiscylliidae; genus Chiloscyllium; species Chiloscyllium plagiosum. The sequence continues at coordinate 15,959,467 of NW_028270168.1, forward strand.
CAAGAAGAACACAATCATCATTGTTCGAGTTCTCTTCTTTGCTCTCTGTGCTTGCTGTGCTGTACATTGTTCTGAGTTGGCTTCTGTTCTGTCACAGTGTAGCACCATTTCAATAATGATTTTGTATGATATGATTGCGAATTCCAGAAACGTTTGCACGTATTAATATTTGTATTTCCATCTTGCACTCTTTACCCAGTACATAGTTCTGGTAAGTTTTAGACTTGCTCACTTTGTTATATATCTCCTTCATTCTCCGTCTTTGAAGAAGAATATCCTTTGTCTTGATTTGGATATGCCGGTATTGGACTGAGGTGTACAAGGTTAAAAATCACACAACACACAATTTCTCTTTGCTACCTATTTTTATATTGAATTTACCCACACTAATTTATACTTCCATTTCAGGACAGCCAACTGATGAAGGAGCAAGTTATAATCCAACTCCGAAAGCTAGTGCTTTCAAATAAACCTGTTGGACTATAACTTGGTGTTTTGTCCTTTGTCTTGGAATGGTTAGACAGTTGGTGGCTGATAAGGTTATGTGAGCATAATTTGTGCTGGGTATGGAAATCCCATCTCCATTTGTGTTGCACAAAACTCTTGTTGCTCAGCATTTAATATCATCGATTCGATATTATGTACCACACACTATGCAAGAGCATTCGATCATGGGCAGTGGAGGGACTATTTAGTACACGTCTTTAAAGAGCTTGCTGGCGTACTGTAGCTGCTTGTCAGACACTATCTGATCAGAGATACTCAATAAGCTGAAAATAACATTCATAGTGACAGAGACGGTCTCTTTCGTTGTGTGGCTGTCGAAATGGGAAATTTAGAGATATCATCCATCACAAGGCTATAATCTCCCCTGTGCACTGTGAGTGGTTCTAATGCTACTCTTGCCCAAGAAGTGGATGAAACATTGTGTAAGTGTAGATGCTCTTTCTGCTCCTGCAGTTGATACATTTGATGTGTCTCACATGTGTTCACAAATCATTGAATTTCCCAGTTCATCTCCGGATAGTATACAGCTTTATCTGTTCGCCATCCTGGGCATTCAATCCCTTCTATCCCTGGTATAACGTGGGCATGTCATCTCGACACAAGGTTTTTGGCCAGGGACATGATTGCAGGATGGCACATGCTGCAGGTGAAAGACTGAAATGGCACAGGAAATTGTCCACCCACTTGGCTGCTCATTGCTGACTAACCTGACAGCTGCCTGGATTTGTGTCTGTGTTAAGTGTCAGGGCAAAACAGAAGGTCTGTGGTCCTTCAAGGTTTAAATGAGGTGGCAAAGTCCAGGCAGACGAGGCAAGGCAGGGATGCTGTGAGCAGCTAAGGAGCGAAGTCAGTGGTCGCTATGAGAACAAGCGAGAAGCCCTGAAATGCACACTGATCCATACCATGAGGTGGGTGCCCATCACTAGGCACCATGTAGCTTGGCAGGATCACTACAATGCAGTCTCTCAGTGCACTCCAACATGCAGCATTGAAATGAGTAACTGTATTCTTCATGAGTTGGAGATGTGCCATAATGGCGTGGTGCACGTACAATGCCAACCTGCATGAACTGGTGGTCACTGCCAATGTAACATACTCTGAGATGTTTCTGAGCAGGGAGGTCATGCTGGAACTGGGTAAAACATTGGTTAGGCCCCAGCTGGAGTAGTATGTGCAGTTCTGGAATCCACACTATAGAAGGGATGTGATTACACTGGAAAGGGTGCAGAGGAGATTTACCAGGATGTTGCCTGGGCTGGAGAGTCTTAGCTACAAAGAGAGGTGGGACAGATTAGGATTGCTTTCCTTGGAGCAGAGGAATTGAGAGGAGGACATAATTGAGCTACTTCAATTTATGAAGAGCATAGATAAGATAGACAGGTAGAAATGTTTCCCCTTTTTGGACGGATCTATGATCAGGGGGAATGGATTTAAGGAAAGGGGCAGAAAGTTCAGAGAAGATGTGAGGAAAAATTGTTTCACCTGAAAAGTGGTGGGAACAAGGAATTCCCAGCCCTGCATGGATGATTGAGACAGAAACCTTCATCACATTTTAAAGAAGTATTTAGATGTGCATTCACAAAGCCAAGGCATACAAAACCATGGGTCAAGTGCTGGGAAATGGCACTAGAAATAGTTAGGGGGTTGCTTTTGACCAGCACCGAAGCAATGGGCTGAAGGGTCTGTTTCTGTGCTGTAGATCTCCATGACACTATATTGGGAACTGGGCCAAGTTAGAGAGCTGGAATCAGGTACTGGTGCTGACTTTCAGGCCGGGAATTATCACCGTCTCGTCTCTCTGTACAACATAAGGAAATAGCAAACTGTGTAAAAATGAGGGAGGTATAGGTAACAATGAGATGTTAGTGCATACAAACAGATCTCTTCTCACTCACTCGTGAGATTCTCATTGCTTTGTTCCAACCTTGGGTGGAAAATCAGACTCTTTTTCTCAATGTCAAGAATCTAATTTTTCCGACTTTGCTATAATTTTTCCAGCTGACTCCCCCACGTCCTCAGGAGGTGGGAGAATTCCCAGGAGAATATGTTGAAAATCTTATTTATCCCATGATAAATGAATGTATCCACATTTATATTTGTGCACGTAAATTTGATTCGTTACAATTACACTCAGTGTGAAATAAAGACAGTAGAGTGTCACCAAAGGTAGAAGGCTATAATTACGCCTTGACAAGTTCACAGAGACAGTTTCCAATATAAATTAAGACAGGAAATTACAGCAGATACATAAAAAATAAAATTAAAACAAATGAGGTATAACAAATGATGGAACTAAATCTGTACACCATACAAAAATAACCTTTCCACTAGCATCATGTTCACATATGATGATAAAGAAAGTGTCACATTTATATGCCTCTTCCATAACAATTGGACATAGCACTTTATAACTCATGACGTACCTTGGAAGTGTAGGTTCTAGGGGTGGCACAGTGACTCAGTGGTTAGCACTGCTACCTCCCAGCGCCAGGTTTGATTTCAGCCTCAGGTAACTGTCTGCATGGAGTTTGCATGTTCTCCCTGTGTCTACATGGGTTTCCTCCAGGTGCTCTGGTTTCTTCCCACAGTCCAAAGATGAACAGGTTAGATGGGTTAGCCATGCTAACTTGCCCCAGAGATGTGTAGGCTAGGTAGGTCAGCCATGGTGGTTATGGATGGGGATGGTCAGGGTAGGATGCGCTTTGGGTGGTTGATAGACTTGATGGGCTGAATGGCCTCTTTCTGCATTGTAGGGATTCTGTCCTAATGTGGGAAACAGAGCAGCCAATTTACACACAGTAGGTTACCAAAAACAGCAGCGTTAAAATGACCTATGTTTTGGAGCTCATTGAGGGAGAAATAGTGACTAGGACACTGTGAGAAACTCCCTCGCCTTTCTTCAAAATGATACCATGGGATCCGCCTGTGAGGGTAGGCCTTGGTTTGATATACCATCAGGAGACAGAGCCTCTGACAGTGTAGCATTCCCTCAGTACAACAGTGGCGTCTGAACCTTAACTTCTGTACTGAAATGCCAGAGTTAAAAATAAAGAAATGTGAGACAGTGAACAGGACTGCTTTCCCTAGCATGGGGGTTGCTATACAAACTTTAGCTGAGATCCAAAATGGCTGAACTTTGGTCACAACAATTATTTTAAGTTTGGATGTTTAAATGCTACAGCAGACATATCACAGAGAAAGTTTTCTTGATTTACCAGTCCCTTCAGGACATCATTGGCAGTCCCATACCTCGGCCTCAAAAGAATCTTACATCCTTGAATCTTTCATTTCCTATCCTGTGGGATATATACAGCTGCCTCCAGCTAAGACACTCTTATGACTCCAATTATATCTTGGAATGGGTAATAAAAGGATTGGAAATCATTCTGAAATTCCGTTTCCTTTAAGGTCTCTTAGTCTGAGGAGTTTTTCTTTTTCCTCGTCTTGGCACTGTTCTGAATGAGAAGATGGAGCACGGCATGTTTGAGCACAAATCAAATTCTTTTTGTTTTTGAACTACTGGGTGGGGAGCAAGGCTCACCATTAGCCTTTCCACTAAAGATAGACAGTGTGCATCTGTCTTCAGTCTCTCTCTGGGTTTGTCAAAACCGCCTTGGTGTGCCAGCTCTCAGGAATTATTTTTAGGTTAAAGTGGATTGAATTTGAATTGATAAATGCTTTAACAATTTTACGCTTCAGCAAGAGGTGGATTTTCTAAATTAGCTCAGTGTCAAGAGACACTTTGATGCATTTCCAGAAAAAAGGAAGAATTTAGTAGTGAAGAAGGAAGTTGGAGTCTATCCATGAAAATGTAGCTTGCCAATATTTCCCACTTGATCGCAACATTTCAACCGAGTTGATTACCTTTGAGAAGGAGATTATCTTTTCCTCAATGGTATCATGGCCTTCTGCTCCCAGAACATAAGAAATGGGAGTAAAAGTAGAATACATGGCCTGTCAAGCCTGCCATGGCATTCAATACACTCATAACTTACATTCTGCCTCAGCTCCATTTTCCCACTCACTCCCCTTATCTTTTGGTCCTGACAAACCAAAATATATGTCTATCTTTAATGCATATTTAACAAAAGAATTACCATAACTCTTCAAGTTACAGAATTCTAAAGACTTTCGCGTATAAAAGCTCATTCTCAGCTCAATAATCTTTTGACATGCCTTACATGAAAGGAGATGGAGGCAGATAAAATATAACATTCAAAAGAGAATTCAAAACATTCAAAAAAGATAAATAGGATGGGAAAGGAAAATTAGAGGGCTAAAGTGATGGGGAAGTGTTTCTGCTAAACTGCCTGGACATACAGCAATGGTGAAGGTATTGGGCAGACCACTCTCAAGTTGTTTCCTGAAGCAATTGGCAATGGTTGTTAGGATCATAAAGAGTATGAGGAGATGGAGGTGATGGAATACAACAAGACCATTCTCTGTGCTCTTCCTGAAGGCAGATCCATGTCTGCGGATGTTTCATCCTGAGCCTTACTTTAGTTTTTGTTTATTTATATATAGGTTATAGGTTTGGTTGGCTGGAGCAGCATTAATTACCTATCCCTAACTGCCCTTATTGAACCACTGCAGTCTCTTTGCCATAGGTAAACCCACAACTCAATGTATTTGCTATTAACATCCAATGGCAAAAGTATGGTGAGGAGGGAGGTCCTAAATTAACTTCACTGAATAAAACCCACACTGTTGATGCTAATCTGAACCCCATGGTAGATGTTTAGCCAATGAGGCTAACCAACCACCAACAAGATCAAAGAGGAGGGCTTCCTGCACGGAAATCAAAGACACTTGTAACAAACATAAATGAGTCACGTTAGAAGCTTGGCTGATTATCTTAAACTGGTGACATTATCAGCACGAATTAATCACAGGATCAAATCTGCTGGTAGGTGTTTTCTCTTGGAACCCATCTGTAAAACAAAAAGAACATGTTCACTCCTTACACCATTGCTGAATGTTCCAGGAACACGGAGACTCCATAGTTCCCAAATGCTTACTCCATAACAATGCCTTGACCAATCAGAGTTGAATTGCCAACCAATTAGCACCAATTTCTCCAGCAACTATAATAAATGAAATTTGGTATTCTTGCATTTGTTGAAAGTGTGGTGCTAGAAAAGCACCAGGTCAGGCAGCATCTGAGGAGCAGGAGAGTCAGGAAGGGTGGGCACCATGAGTGCAAGATGAAAAGATTTGGTGACACGTTTCTTTATTCAGCAATATTCAAGACCCATTCCGCCAAGTGACTCTAACACAATGCACCTACCCATAAGCTTTTATCTAACCTCTGAAATCTCCAATGGAATGAATCTTCAGTGTACATTCTTGCCATGGAAGTACAGAAAGTATAAATATTCCTGCTTCTTCCTTACTCATTCTGAGTTTTACCTCTACACCTGGTGCTTTCTGATCTCTGTCTGCATCACATCTGGTTGGATGTCAAGTAGTTAGTGAGAGTCAGCACTGAAGGTATTTACAAAATGGCCACACTATTATGAATGCCACCACCAGGTGGAGCAATCATCACACCTGTGCAGGAACATCCTGCCCCCATCCCACTGCACCATCTCATGTCTGGATGGTTAGATCACACCTTCTTTGAGAGCAACATCAAGGGGTAGCAGCATGTGTGGGAGGAGTAGTTGGGGGAGGAGGAGCAGATGGTGGTGGTGGGGGGGTAACCTGTGGGTGGAGGGAAGCACTAGGTGAGGGAGCCAGCAGGGTGAACGTGGTGATCAGGGAGAGCTCTCCCACCGACATTGTTGGAAAGGGGATGCTCCATTTCATCAATTCCAACTAATGCCCCCAGCCTCCTGGAGCTCCTCACCACCACCTGGTGATATCTGTGGCACATGAGTGGCAGAAGCCTCCTGAGCCCGCCATGATCAGCTGGTGCCAGTGTGTGTGCAGGGGCTTTTTAATATTACAGCCAACACCTCCGTTATGTTAATTTCTCTGATTGTGAAGAATTAACTGGCTTATGAGACCTTGGAGGTCTTGGAGTGCAGGTTCAAAGCTCCTTGAAAGTGGAGTTGCAGGTAGATAGGATAGTGAAGAAGACGTTTGGTATGATTTCCTTTATTGGTCAGAGTATTACGGCTGTACAGGACATTGGTTAGGCCACTTTTGGAACAATGTGTGCAATTCTGGTCTCCTTCCTGTTGGAAAGATGTTGTGAAACTTGAAAGGGTTCAGAAACGATTTACAAGGACGTTGCCAGGGTTGGAGGATTTGAGCTACAGGGAGAGGCTGAACAGGCTGGGGCTGTTTTCCCTGGAGCGTCGGAAGCTGAGGGGTGACCTTATAGAGGTTTACAAAATTATGAGGGTGATGGATAGGGTAAATAGACAAAGTCTTTTCCTTGGGGTGGGAGTCCAGAACTAGAGGGCATAGGTTTAGGGTGAGAGAGGAAAGATATAAAAGAGACAGAAGGGGCAACTTTTTCACACAGAAGGTGGTACGTGTATGGAATGAGCTGCCAGAGGAAATGATGGAGGCTAATACAATTACAACAGTAAAAATGCATCTGGATGGGTATATGAATAGGGAGGATTTGGAGGGATTTGGGCTGGGTGCTGGCAGGTGGGACTAGACTGGGTTGGGATATCTGGTCGGCATGGGCGAGTTGGACCAAAGGGTCTGTTTCTGAGCTCTATGACTCTATGACTCTATGTACTGTGTAATATAATCTGTCCACACCACAGTGGTACATCTTCATTACTTTGAAGAGACAGGTTGAACAGATTCACAAACACTTCATGTAAGAGAGTTCACTGAATGCTCCAGATAGCAACTCTCACAGTGTAGATGGGTACTGGTAACAACAGGCTCACATATCATGGAGAGTGGGTTTCTGATGGATTTTGTCACCAATTGACCGTCAGGCCGAAGAAGAGTTTTGAAGCATTCTTTTACTGCAAGTGCTGGAAAAATCAGAATAAATGAAAAATTATCTCACCAAATAAGTGGCACTGTGTCACTTCTCTGTGCACATCCCTGGCTACCAATATGACAGATTAATCATTAACCTTCAAGAAATGATGTGTGCTGTATGGATGTCAGATGTTCAAGGCTAAATCTTAAGAAGAACTGACAATCCAATATGAGGTCATTTCTTGACCTGGCAGAGGAACTGGTTTATTCCTTCTGTAATTCTTCTGGATTGATAATCTTGTTAGGGATTATTGTCAATCTATAATCAAACTTCCTTAGTACTAGATGTCAAATACAAAGGAAGGATTAAACAAGGAGCTAGAATCTACCTTCATCATTATAGCTTTGTTCTTTAGGAGAGTTTTAACATCATATATTTAAGGATATTTAAGTCACAAATTTCAAACATAGAGTCATAGAGTCATAGAGATGTACAGCATGGAAACAGACCCTTCGGTCCAACTCGTCCATGCCGACCAGATATCCCAACCCAATCTAGTCCCACCAGCCAGCACATGGCCCATATCCCTCCAAATCCTTCCTATTCATATACCCATCCAAATGCCTCTTAAATGTTGCAATTGTACCAGCCTCCACCACTTCCTCTGGCAACTTATTCCATACATGTACCACCCTCTGTTTGAAAAAGTTGCCCCTTAGGTCTCTTTATTATCTTTTCCCTCTCACCCTAAACCTTTGCCCTCTAGTTCTGGACTCCCCACCCCAGAGAAAAGACTTTGCCTATTTACCCTATCCATCACCCTCACAATTTTGTAAACATCTATAATGTCATCCCTCAGCCTCCGACGCTCCAAGGAAAACAGCCCCAGCCTGTTCAGCCTCTCCCTATAGCTCAACCCTGGCAATATCCTTGTAAATCTTTTCTGAACCCTTTCAAGTTTCACAACATCTTTCCGAGAGGAAGGATACCAGAATTACACACAATATTCCAACAGTGGCCTGACCAATGTCCTGTACAGCCGCAACATGACCTCCCAACTCCTGTACTCAATACTCCGACCAATAAAGGAAATCATACCAAATGCCTTCTTCACTATCCTATCTACCTGTGACTCCACTTTCAAGGAGCTATAAACCTGCACTCCAAGGTCTCTTTGTTCAGCAACACTTCCTAGGACCTGACCATTAAGTGTGTAAGTCCTGCTAAGATTTGCTTTCCCAAAATGCAGCACCTCGCATTTATCTGAATTAAACTCCATCTGCAACTTCTCAGCCCATTGGCCCATCTGGTCAAGATCCTGTTGTAATCTGAGGTAACCCTCTTTGCTGTCCACTACACCTCCAGTTTTGGTGTCATCTGCAAACCTACTAACTGTATCTCTTATGCTTGCATCTAAATCATTTATGTAAATGACAAAAAGTAGAGGGCCCAGCACTGATCCTTGTGGCACTCCACTGGTCACAGGCCTCCAGTCTGAAAAACAACCTCCACCACCACCACCCTCTGTCTTCTACCTTTGAGCCAGTTCTATATCCAAATGGCTAGTTCTCCCTGTATTCCACGAGATCCAACCTTACTAACCAGTCTCCTATGGGGAACCTTGTCGAACACCTTACTGAAGTCCATATAGATCACATCTACTGCTCTGCCCTCATCAATCCTCATAACATATAAATGTTTTCTAATTTGTAAAATACTTGTTACGTACTCTCGTTAATTTCATCATGTAATTTTCTGTATTGATTTACTGGTACCTTTATGGTAATGCTTTGCAATTTTTATAACCAAAAACGTATCTTGTTTATAAAATACATAAATGGTCAATTCTAATTGACAATCCCAAGAAATGCAATAAAATTCGACATTTTCCAGAGAGCTTGTTGCGCTCTGAGATATCTCAGTACAATTGCAATGCTCTAGATGTTTACAGTATACATTAAATGTCAAGTGTAGTGCCTGAAGAGCTCACATCATTAACCCTCCACCACCACCCTCTGTCTTCTACCTTTGAGCCATTTCTGTATCCAAATGGCTAGTTCTCCCTGTATTCCATGAGATCTAACCTTGCTAATCAGTCTCCCATGGGGAACCTTGTCGAACGCCTTACTGAAGTCCATATAGATCACATCTACTGCTCTGCCCTCATCAATCTTCTTTGTTACTTCTTCAACAAACTCAATAAAGTTTGTGAGACATGATTTCCCACGCACAAAGCCATGTTGACTATCCCAAATCAGTCCTTGCCTTTTCAAATACATGTACATCCTGTCCCTCAGGATTCACTCCAACAACTTGCCCACCACCGAAGTCAGTTCCCTGGCTTGTCCTTACCACCCTTCTTAAACAGTGGCACCACGTTTGCCAACCTCCAGTCTTCCGGCACTTCACCTGTGACTATCGATGATACAAATATCTCAGCAAGAGGCCCAGCAATCGCTTCTCTAGCTTCCCACAGAGTTCTCGGGTACACCTGATCAAGTCCTGGGGATTTATCCACCTTTAACCGTTTCAAGACATCCAGCACTTCCTCCTCTGTAATCTGGACATATTGCAAAATGTCACCATTTATTTCCCTACAGTCCATATCTTCCATATCTTTTTCCACCGTAAATACTGATGCAAAATATTCACTTAGTATCTCCCCCATTTTCTGTGGCTCCACACAAAGGCCGCCTTGCTGATCTTTATGGGGCCCTATTCTCTCCCTAGTTACCCTTTTGTCCTTAATATATTTGTAAAACCCCTTTGGATTCTCCTTAATTCTATTTGCCAAAACTATCTCATGTCCACGTTTTGCCTTCCTGATTTCCCTCTTAAGTATACTCCTACTTTCTTTATACTCTTCTAAGGATTCATTCGATCTATCCTGTCTGTACCTGACATATGCTTCCTTCTTTTTCTTAACCAAGCCCTCAATATCTTTAGTCATCCAGCATTCCCTATAGTTACCAGCCTTCCCTTTCACCCTGACAGGAATATACTTTCTCTGGATTCTTGTTATCTCATTTCTGAAGGCTTCCCATTTTCCAGCCATCCCCTTGAATGTTCTTGCCTAATACTGTCAATTTGCCTTTCTCCAATTTAGAACTTCAACTTTTAGATCTGGTCTATCCTTTTCCATCACTATTTTAAAACGAATAGAATTATGGTTGCTGGCCCCAAAGTGCTCCCCCACTGACACTTCAGTCATCTGCCCTGCCTTATTTCCCAAGAGTAGGTCAAGTTTTGCACCTTCTCTAGTAGGTACATCCACCTACTGAATCAGAAAATTGTCTTGTACACACTTAAGAAATTTCTCTCCATCTAAACCTTTAACGCTATGGCAGTCCCAGTCTATGTTTGGAAAGTTAAAATCCCCTACCATAACCACCATATTATTCTTACAGATGGCTGAGATCTCCTTACAAGTTTGTTTCTCAATTTCCCTCTGACAATTGGGGAGTCTATAATACAATCCCAATAAGGTGATCATCCCTTTCTTATTTCTCAGTTCCACCCAAGTAACTTCCCTGGATGTATTTCCAGGAATATCCTCCCTTAGCACAGCTGTAATGTTATCCCTTATCAAAAATGCCACTCCCCCTCCTCTTTTGCCTCCCTTTCTATCCTTCCTGTAGCATTTGTATCCTGGAACATTCAGCTGCCAGTCCTGTCCATCCCTGAGCCATGTTTCCGTAATTGCTGATATCCCAGTCCCATGTTCCTAACCATGCCCTGAGTTCAATTGCCTTCCCTGTTAGGCCCCTTGCATTGAAATAAATGCAGTTTATTTGTCCTACTTTGTCCCTGCCTGCCTTGACTGTTTGACTCACTTCTGTTCTCAGCTGTACGAGTCTCAGATTGATCTCTTTCCTCACTATCTCCCTGGGTCCCAACCCCCCCCACTCCCCCCCCCCCCCCCCCCCCCCCCACCTTACTAGTTTAAATCCTCCCAAGCAGTTCTCGCAAATTTCCCTGCCAGTATATTAGTAACCTTCCAATTTAGGTACAATCCATCCTTCTTGTACAGGTCACTTCTACCCCAAAAGAGATTCCAATGATCCAAAACTGTGAATCCTTCTCCCATACACCAGCTCCCCAGCCATGCATTCATCTGCTCTATCCTCCTATTCCTGCCCTCACTAGCCCGTAGCACTGGTAGTAATCCAGATATTACTACCCTTGAGGACCTCCTTTTTAAATTTCTACCTAACTCTCTGTAATCTCCCTTCAGAGTCTCAACCTTTTCCCTTCCAATGTCGTTGGTTCCAATGTGGACAATGACCTCCTGCTGGCCCCTCTCCCCCGTGAGAATATTCTGCACCCTCTCTGAGACATCCTTGATCCTGGCACCAGGGAAACAACACACCATTCTGCTTTTTCTCTGCTGGCCACAGAAATATCTGTCTGTACCTCTGACTACAGAATCCCCTAACACAATTGATCTCTTGGAAGCCGACACACCCCTCGTTGCATTAGAGCCAGTCTCAGTAGCAGAAACTTGGCTGTTTGTGCTACGTTCCCCTGAGAATCCATCACCCCCTACATTTTCCAAAACAGCGTACCTGTTTGAAATGGGTATATCCACAAAAGACTCCTGCACTAGGTGCCTACCTCTCTTACCTTTCCTGGAGTTAACCCATCTATGTGACTGTATCTGAGACTTTCCCCTTTCTATAACTGCCATCCATCAGATACTGTTGCTGTTGCAAATTCCTCATCGCTTCTATTTGTCTTTCCAACCGATCCACTTGATCTGATAAGATGCGCATCCAACAGCATTTATGGCAGATATAAGCTGCAGTAACCTTTAAACTCTCTTTAAACTCCCACATCTGACAAGAAGTACATATCATTGTAAAGGCCATTTTTGCTCCTTCACAATCTACAGACCCAGACAATAACACTTTGTTATTCCTCTACAAACACTACCCCAGGTTAAATTAATAGCTATGGCTGATATTTTAAGTTTAATCAAGAGACTTATCTCCAAAAACATACAATCAAGAAAGAATCCACTATACTCACTGCTGCAGCCTTTCTCTTGGACAGACTTAAAACAACAATTAACTTATCTGATTCTGTGCTGTGAACTTCGCCCAACAGTTCCTCCAAGATTAGTTGTGAATTTCACTGTTCGTTAATTTTCCCAGATACACTCCAATGTCCAGCGATACACGAATTCAAACAGCAAAGGCGGTAACTGTGCAGGTTTTCTCTCTCTCTCTCCTGCACTGAGGGCTATCTTGTCAGATCTCCTGCCAGTGGATAAGACAAATATTGCTGTTGGTAAATATAGCCCACAAATGTAGTGGTCCAGATTATGTAGTCTGTACCAAAGGAAGGATACTCGCTGCAGGGCATAAACCTGATTGCATTGAAAGATCTAGTTACATTGACTCAGAAAAGACTTTCACCACTATCAATATGCAGTAACTGCAGCTGACTGGTTGTTCTTTAGTGGAGATTCTCTCCCTGTAGTTGATGTTTGTATCATCACCTTTCCAAACAGCCAATCACATTGAGGGATTCTAACAATTGTACGGACAGAGGATGAAAAGCAGAGAAATCAAATCACTTGTATTTAATTTTAACACAGTGAGGAACTAAAATTTTGGACAAACATGGGATGATGAATTACCTAAAATTCTCAGGATAACTGCTTTTTAAACATTTTTTCAAAAAAGAAACTTAAAGTATTTGCAAATCACATTTAACAGCAATCCGGGGTTATGAAGTTATCTTTTCAGTGCCAAATCTGTTGTTTATTAACTTGTATGAAACACATTTCCATTAAAAATCTGTTCAGGAATCATAGCTATTACAGAGACATGGCAACAGGATGACATGGATTAGGCCCTGAATATTGAAAGGTACAGGTTGGGAAACTACAAAAAGATGGAAATATGGCTTTGTCTTTATCGTGGACGATGAAAGTAACACGCAAGAAATAATTATAACTTAGGAAACTGAAGGGAGGGGAGACTAAAAATCATTCCAATCACCAGGTACTGAGCAAACTACTGGAGCTGCATACCAACATGTCCCTGGTCCTGATGGACATCACCTTAGGATCTTAAAGAATAAGGTAGTGAGATACCTGATGTGTTTGTTTTCCAAAATTCCTTATATTCAGAGAAAATTCTATCAAATTGGAAAATAGCAAATGTGACTCTTTTATTCAAAAAGAAGAAACAAAAGCAGACCAGTTGTCTGTCATAGGGAACATGGTAGAAGCTATCATTAAAGATAATATTACAGGACATTTCAAAACGTTCAAGCTAAGCAGGCAGAATCAGCATGCCTCCATGAAAGGGAAAACATGTTTAATTCAATTATTTGAAGTTCCTTGAAGAAATAACATGTGTGATGGATAATGGGGATCTGGAGAATGTACTGTACTTAGATTTCCAGAAGGTATTTGATTAGGTATAACATCAGAGCTTATTACGGGAAATAAAGTCTCATGATTCAGGGAGTAACACATTGGCATGAGTGGAAGATTGGTTAACTAAAAGGAGAGAGTGAGTAAGCGTAAGTATATCATTTGTGAGTTGGCAAGATATAACAAATGATGTGCCATGGATATCTGCTCTGGGATCTCAGGAAAATTACAATTACAAAAATTATAATTAATATAAATGACTTGAAGGAACTTGAAGGCATGATTGCCAAGTTGCTGATGATACAAACGTAGGGTAAAGAGGGCAGATGGAGGCTATAAGGGATATAGATAGATTAAGCAAATGGCAAGGATCTGGCAAATATAATGTAATGTGGGAAAATATTTCTTTTTGGCTGGAAGAATCAAAGAGACTCATGTAATTTAAATGGTGAGAAATTGCAGAGCTCTAAGATGCAGATGGATTTGGATATGCTAGTGTATAAGTTGCAAAAGGATAGGATGTAGGTAATTAGGAAAGATAAAAGGTTGACATTGTTGTTACAAGGGGAATTGAGTACAAAAATAGAGAGATTATGTTCCAGTTATACAGGGCACTGGTGAGATCCCATCTGGAGTATTGTGTACAGTACTACTCACCTTAGTTCAAGAACAATGTCAATGAATTAGAAACAATTCAAAGTAGGTTTGCTGGACTGATACCTATAATAGTTTGCCTTTTTGGAAAAGTTGGAAAGGCTAGACTTCTATCCATTTAACTTAACACTGTAAGAGACAACTCGAACAAAATGTATGATATCCTGAGGGATCTTGAAACAGTAGATGTGAAAGGAAGGTTCCCTCTTGTCAGAGAATCCAGATCTAGACATCATCATTTTACAGTAAGTGATCTCTGACTTAACCTAAGGAGATTATTTTTTCTCTCACAGAGGATTGAGAGCCTTTGGAAGTCTCATCCACAAAAGGTGGTGGAAACAAAGAGACCTTGAATATTTTTAAGGCAGGTGTAAATAGATTCTTGTTAAACGAAGGGTGAAAGGTTATCAGTGAAAGGGGTTAAGTGTGGAATCTTGGTTATAATCAAGTATCATTACCATATTAAATGGCAGACTGATTCCTGAAGAAGGGCTAATGCCCGAAACGTCGATTCTCCTGTTCCCTAGATGCTGCCTGACCTGCTGCGCTTTTCCAGCAATACATTTCCATCTCTGATCTCCAGCATCTGCAGACCTCACTTTCTCCTAAATGGCAGACTAGACTTACAGAGCCACATTGGCCTAGGCCGGCTCCTAACACATATGTTCATATATGTGCACAATTTTAAGGTTTTCAATCAGTGAGGGGCAGAAAAGTTAAAGTCCTGACTGAATTCAATGATTTCTGTCTCTGGAGGGGCCCACAGCAAAGCATTCAGTGGTTCAATAGATGATGTTTGTTTTACTATTGATGTTCACTGTGTTTGATTGGTTAAGCCTGGGTGTTGGACTGAGGGGAAAAATTGAACAAATTATAGAAAGAGCAGCAGAAAGGAGTAGCCATGTTAAAACACTGTAAATAAAATTTGTTAAATGTTGTGAAACTAGATTTCACTCTGCATTTTACTGATAAACTGATAAGTGGATGCTCACTTATTGTGTATTTTCAGGACAGGTCAATAGTCTTTTTGACATCAAGGAATATGTGGATAGTGCAGGAAAATGTATTGAGGAAAAGGGTCAACCATGATCTAATTGAGTAGTGTAGCAAATTCAATGGGCCGAATGGCCTACTTTTGCTCCTGTTTCCTATGTCCCGATAGCACATAGCAGAGCCTATATAACAGCAGGGTGGCACGGTGACTCAGTGGTTAGCACTGCTGCCTCACAGCACCAGGGTCCGAGGTTCAATTCCAGCCTCGGGCGACAGACTGTGTGGAGTTTGCACATTCTCCCCGCGTCTGCGTGGGTTTCCTCCAGGTGCTCCAGTTTCCTCCCACAGTCCAAAGGTGAATTGGCCATGTTAAATTGCCCATAGTGTTAGGTGCGTTAGTCAGAGGGAAATGGGTCTGGGTGGGTTACTCTTCGGAGGGTTAGTGTGGACTGGGTTGGGCCAAAGGGCCTGTTTCCACGATGGAGGGAATCTAATCTAGCACTAAGGGACCAAACAGAACTTCAGGACATCCACTCAGATATGTGCATACCAGGCACCCTGAGCTTGCTCAATAAAAACCAAAAGAAGTGCAGATGCCGTAAACGAGGGTCAAAACCAGAAATTGCTGGAAAAGTTCAGCAGCATCTGTGGAGAGAAATCAGAGTTAAGGTTTTGGGTCGAGCAATCTTTCCTCAGATTAGACCCTTCCTGTGGAGCTTTTCTGTTTTTGTCCCTGATTTTGCTGTCAGTTACAGCGTGAGAAAGATGGTGAATGTTGGCAGTTTACCATCGACGCATTCCACCCCCCCCCCCACCCCCCCACACCCCTCTTTCCCTAAAAATCCAGCCCTTCAGCTCTTTTTGCACAAAACAGAAGCTCGTATTGAGCTCCGTGATAGATAATCAGTAAATGTGTTGTAGTTGATGGATGATACTTTCTCTCATACAATGCTGTGGGATCTCACCTGCATGACACGAACAAACAGATCAAGACCCTCTCATGGTGGCATTTCCAATACTGCAACGGTCTCAGTGTTGGGCTGGTGGCTTAAATTGTGTGCTTCAGGAGTGACATTTGAATGCACAGCACTCTGACACTGAGACAAGAATGCTAACAACTGAGTTGGAAGGAATTTACATTATAGTTATGAACCAGTGATTAAGTATGCCGTGAAGCACGTAGGCAGAATTTTAACTCACTCAAAACCCATTCAGTTGCATGGAGTTGACATCAGGCTCCTGGCCTCTACAACAAAGACTATGTGTGTTCCTGTGTTGCAGGGACAGTGAAGGATACAGTGTGCATGAGGCTAGGATTAAATGCTAGACACAGAGTGGATGAATGTGCTGTAATCTTCTTTTTATCATCTTTGGAATCAAAGTATTGAACAGAATTTTCTCCCACAAGATTAAACAAAGATGAAGAAGAGACTATGATATGGTAGATTATACATAATGAGTTCTTACAGCTATGAACTATTTTAATTATATGAGGCACATCAGAATAGGTCTTTGTGATTGCTGCCAAGTACCTATTATTCCAGTTTTTTTTTCTGAGCTGGTATTTTCACACTGAATAAAATATGAGGTAATGAATCATTTGCATGTAAATTGGAACTGTATACCTTAGTAAATTATTGTTGCTATTAGTTACAGTCCTATTTACATTCAGTCAATCCTCAAAGCTTTCATATTTATGCTTCTGAAATGACTATAAATTATTACACGAACATCCTATTGAACACGAAAATGTGAGCAAAGGAAGATTGTTCAGAGTATCCAAATGATTCTGCCCTTCGGTTTGACCTTCAAAACTTCATAGACTTTTTTTCTGCTAATGATCCCCCCTCTTTTTCCCTCCTTCTTTTCCCAATCTGTCATCATCTTTGTCCTCTCTCTCCCTTACTCCCTTCCATACCCGCACACTATTTTCAATTCCCTCCTTCCTGTGGATCAGACACTTATCATTTCAGTTGTTGTAAATTTAACATCAAGATATTAAGAACTGATTCTACTGAGTGAGAGTGATAAAGAGAACCTGGGCTGTGGTTATTGTTTTTGTTTTAAAATGATGAGTCGCTTGACAGTATTTATTTGGGTACAGCTGCTTCAACACTGAACTGGAAAACTGCTGAGTCGAAGTTTGCATGACTCTGACCCTGGATCACATTGTGTTAACCTGTGCCAGAAGCCTCAGTGTTGCTGCTGCCCTGTGTTCATCTGCCACATAATAGAAACAATATCCAGGACCAGCTCGGAAACGTTATCCTGCCAGTTCACCCATTTCTTTTGCCAATCCATTTCAAGGGGTCCAGCCTGCCACTTCTCGATGTCTTTTGTTTTAACTTCAGTTACGTTGGGTTTGGAGCTGGCCTCTGCTTCTGTTTGGAGTAACAAACAGAGTTGAAGTTTTGAGTGCAACGTCTTGAAACGTTTTTCTCTCTCCACATTGATTGCCAGACCTGCTGAGTTTCTCCAGCACTTTCTGTTTGTAGTTTGGATCTCCAGCAATAGCAGTGCTTTGTTTTTGTTTGCCATCTATTTTTAGCAGCAGTGACCGCTCCGTCTTATCCTCTTTCTTCTCATTGCTCCTGTCGCCTCTTTTCCCAATAGTGTTGACTGTTCCCCGAGAGACAGATAACTGACACTTCATTCACATAGCTGTGCGCATATACCAGCTTGAATGTTGACAGGACATTGAGGTTAACTTTCAGATTTGGAGTTCTGTGTGGGGCATGGGGTATGATTGGGTCCGCAGCCAAATTCACACCCCATTGGGCTGACTGCAAAAAGGATAGAACAGCATGAATAATAGGTAGTCAGTCTAATTTTGCCACCAGCATCAATTCAAAGGTACTCCCTTTCGTGTTGTATATACACAAGAACACATTTGTTTGAAAAAACAGCTGCATTGCAAATACAACCGGGAAATCTGACTCTTAACTGAATCCGTAAAAAGCTGATCTGCTGAGATGAACAACAACCTTCTATCATGCCAGAAACACAGACTGATGCTGCTCAAGTTAGGAAACCAAACCTGCCTGTTGTCTGTATTGTTACTCTGAATTGCTGTGCCACTGAACAGAGTAACTGGGGTGGAATGAACAGGGACAGCACTGACATTTCTCAATGTGAAATGTTTCCATTTGGAATGAGAGTTAGGCCAGCGTCTGCCAGTGTCTATAAATTAGGATGCTGAGTTTGCAAAACAAAAATTCAAACCCATGTTAACCAAACATATTGAAAGTTCTGGACTTTCATTCTGCCATGATGAGTCTAACACAGAGGACCCACTGTATGCCTATGCCTTTGGGCGGCACAGTGGCTCAGTGGTTCGCACTGCTGCCTCACAGCACCTGGGACCCAAGTACGATTCCACCCTTGGGTGACTGTCTGTGTGGAGTTCATGCATTCTCCTCGTGTCTGCATGGGTTTCCTTCCACAATCCAAAGATGTGCAGGTTAGAGTGGAGTGGCCATGCTAAATTGTCTGTAGTGTTCATAGATATGCAGGCCAGGTGGGTTAGCCGTGGGAAATGTAGGGATAGGATAGGGAGGTGGGTGTGAGTGGGATGCACTTCAGAGGATCAGTGTCGACTTGATGGGCTGAAAGGCCTTCTTCCACACTATACGAATTGTATGCTGGTAGCTGTAGATCCAGTGCTAATTTCTGGCAACAGGGTCACAGCCATACATAAAGCAGGCTGCTGGCACTTCTCACACTCTATCAGAGCCATGGGCCCAGCAGATGCCCAGAAAGCCAAGGTAGTTCCGTGTCATTCTGATATGCTGCCGAAAAGCTGGTCAGAGCCTCAGCAGCTGTAGAGCAACTGAATGCTGTGGCTGTCATTGGAGCTGTCTGGCTGTCTCTTCGAAGTAATTAATCCTGTCCTCCCACATGGTAGGGTGTTTGGAAAGCACAAAATAGCACAAGCATCTGGTCTCCGTAAACGTGGCTTCTGTTGAGCTTACTTGCTGGTCGTTTGTGCAGCCTAGTCACGTCCCCATTAGAAGATTTGTTCATCAACCCCTTGTGGAATCTAACAGGTTACAAATGAGGCAGGATCTCAGCGATGAATATTCAAGTTTGATTTTAAAAATTCTCAGTCCTCTTTATCAATACCTTTATGTCCTCACACCTGCCTGCCTCAATTGTCTCCTCCACCTGTACAACCCTCTAAGCTATTTGACGTCCTTCCTCTGTGACAAGCAAATTATTGTTGCCCCAGGGTGAGTGACCATGTTCCTAAGCTCCAGAATTTCTTCCATCAATCACTTTGTCTCTCCACTGTTCTTGCCTTATTAAAATAGCTCTTTAAAATGAATCTCTTCTTAGTCAAGCATTTGACCATCAGCAATAAAATCAGTCATGTGGCTCTGAGTCAAATTTGGTTCGATAATGCTCCCATGATGTTTTACTGCATTACAGACACCACATAAATGTAGGTGGTTGTTGTTGATGTTGTTATTGCATTGTATTCCATGTTCCTGACTCCAGAACAAAAATCAGACGTTGCCCATTTCCAGAGCTACTGTCTCCAAAAGTCTTTTATAGGTTGTGAAATGTTGGAGTAGTATGCAAATCCAATGAATTTTATGTTATTTATCTCCTGTCCTGAATATTATAACAGAATTGAATATAAATAATAGATTTAAGGGCAGGAGATTTAGAGGGAGCGTTTGGAAATTTTCTTCACGCAGAGAGTGGTGCATATCTGGAACTCATTTCCTGAAAGGGGCAGGAATCGTCATAACATATAAATATATTTCAGTGAATACTTGAAAAGATGAGTTTTCAAAAACAAGATTGAAATAAAATAGGTGCTTTGAAGACTGACACAGACATAACAGGTTAAAGTTCCTCTTTCTGTACTATCTCTCTACACTTTGTGACATTATTTTACCAGTCTGTGTCATTTAAGAAGTTTTGCTTTGGAAATGAGAACCATTTGATGAATTTGATGCTTCTGCAACAAGCATGGACTGGAAGCAAAGTGGGTAACATTTTCCTTTGCAATGCAACCTGTAGCCCAAGAGGACAAAAGTGTTATTGTACTTTTGGAACTGAACTTTTAAAGACTTTACTTTTGGAATCTATTTAACCTAAACTGAACCAAAATGAGTCAGTGTGACCTGCTATAAATCTGTTGGCACTCAATGCAACAGAATATCCCTCCCTGAAAACAGAATTAACCTGGAAGATCTAGATAGATAGATAGATAGATCTGCTTGAATTTGTGAAAATACTATAAAATGTGTATAAATCATCATAAAACAGTGCCATTTGACATGAATTGTCACAGAAACCCTAATGTGGAAGCAGGCCATTCAGCCCATCAACTCCACACTGACCCTTCAAAGAACATCCCACCAGGACCCAGCCCCATACCTGTAACCCCATATTTCCCATGATCAAGCCACCCTAACCTGCACATCTTTGCATTGAGGGAGGAAACCGGAGCATCCAGAGGAAGCCCACACAGACATGGGGAGAATGTGCAAACTCTACACGGACTGTAGGCTGGAATTGAACCCAGGTCCCTGACACTGTGAGACAACAGTGCTAATCACTGAACCACCATGCTGCCCAGTTTAAATGAAGTATTATCATAAAAAGAGGCAAAGTTAAGACAAATATCATGTTTTGTTCATTTCACAATCTGTTGGTTTCATGAACTGGCCACTGCTGAAGACCAGGGCCTGCCATAATGTCCAAGAACCAATCTCGATAATATCGGGGCAGTAACAATGCCACTTGTTGTGTCCAAAGTTTTTCGACTGAGACTCCTGCTTGGAGTGTTTGCTGTTATTTTGCTTGATTCAGACCAAACAGAAACTCTGCAGTGAACTTTAGCTGTGCCACTCTTATCCAGCTCGACCTTTACTTTAATAGTTTGAAATTGCACCCTAGGTGGGCTAACAAAAGGGATGTGCTCTCTGTCATAGTCAAAACATCCGAGCACACATTGACTTACACAGGCCCAGCAGTCACACTAGCATAATTCCAGCTCTCCATGGTGCTGAATCCTTCCTGCTGTTTTTGTCAGTATTTTACAGTAAATGCAATAAGAAGCCACTGAGGACTTTCATATTCAGCTCTTAATTGGGTAATGAAGCTTTAATGAACTACATTTTAATGATTCTGCCCTCCATTTCATGTCTGCAGCTGTCAACAACAAAATACATGTTCTGGTGTGATTAATAAAAACACTGCAGAAGATGATAAATTGGAGGATTTTTTTGGCCTAATCAGAGCTTTAAAATGGGGTCTCGCTCTGTCCTCACACCCCCTACTTTCTCCTTGATTATAACCTTTGACAACAATTTGCAGATGGAAAAAAATGTCAGTCAGGTCACTCTGAGACAGCTGGTCCAGTTTAAAGTGAGTTATTATCAGGAACTGTGCTGCTCTCTCGATTTTGTGTATTGCGAATACTCACAGGGACATTGAACAGAACAAACTTTACAAAAATCTGTCATTAACATACAGCTTTCAATGTATGATTAAAGGTGCATAAAATAACATTCGTTTATTCAATCATATATTTTTCAATTATAATTCCCTTTGTACCTCTGCTGCTATTGTGAAGCAATATCCAGCTTCAGGGAGAATATTAAAAGAACAAGTGAAAGATACCTATGTAAATCCACATTAGAAGTTGGGAGTGCAATTAAAGAAAAGACTTAGGAAGAGCTGTCATAAGAACATGACTTCATCATGTTTTAGCTACAGTGCTACATTAGAGAGCTAAACTAACTCTGTCTCTTTAATTCTCCTGCTTTTATTCACTCATATCCCTGTAGAGTGCATCATGTCAACCAACAGATTACTTGATTAGTGAGTTTTGAGAAGATTTGTAGCTCAGGTTGAGGTTTTAGATGTAGGTTTGCTCGGTGAGCTGGAAGGTTCATTTCCAGATGTTTCGTTGCCCTACTAGGTAACATCTTCAGTGGGCCTCAGACGAAGCAATGCTTAAAAAACCTACTTTTTATTTATATTGTGGGTAGCCCACAAACCCACCAACATGCTAAAAGAGCAGCTAATGAACTTGGAAGACCCTACACAGGCAATGAGCAAAATCAATGTCATTTACAAAATACCATGCAAGAACTGTAATAAACACTACATTGGACAAACAGGCGGAAAACCCACCACAGGGATACATGAACATCAACTAGCCATAGAAAGACATGACCTTCTCTCACTAGTACTCTTACATACAGATGAGAAAGGACACCACTTCGGCTGGGACAACACATCCATCCTAGGACAAGCCAAACAAAGACACACACGAGAATTCCTAGAAGCATGGCATTCCAACCGGAGCTCTATCAACAAACACATCAAGTTAGACCCCATCTACCACCCCATGAGAAAAGGAATAGGAAGTGTCTTCACCACAGGAAAGAACATTACCACAGGAAATGACATCACCAACCCAAAGAAACTCATAGATATAAATAGAAAGTAGGAATTTTCAGCATTTCTTCGTCTGAGGCCCACTGAAGATGTTACCTAGTAGGGTAACGAAACGTGTGGAAATGAACTTTCCAGCTCACCGAGCAAACCTCCATTCAAAAGATTATATGATTGTTATGCCTTTGCTTTTTGTGGGAACTTGCTGGGTGCAACTTGGTTGCTAAACTTCCTACATTATCATGACGATTATTATTGCAAAACATCGTTGCCTATGCCTCTTTCTGAGGTGCTATGGGTGCAGATCGTGTGCAGAATGCCATCCATGCCCCATATGGCACAGGTGTGGGAGGCACAGATGTGATTACTGCTGACATTAAGACCATGGGTGTCAGACACGTGAACCATGCACAGATGGTGATGTCTGTTAGCTCATAATGAAGCTGGTGGTGCCACTTCAAGCTGAGTGCTCCAGTTAGTGCCCTCCCTTTAGTTAGGGTCTGCAGGGATGCCCGCTTGTGTTTGGAATGAGGGTGGAGTTGATAGTTACACATTAATTAAGAGACAATTGAACGAGAACCTGACTGGGTACAAATATGTCTGGAACCAATAATCAGCAGGGTTGGAGTTTGGTGATTTATAAGCGGAAATCAAACTGATCAGAAAAGTGTACGTCTGGCCTTTGTCCAACCAATCTTTTAAGTTGAGGTGTTCAATACCTTAGATCAGCAATATAAAGAACCTCACTTTGTATACCCGCAACCAAACCCATCAAAGCTACTTAGAGGGATCATAAACGATTTCCTGTTTAGTTCCTGCACGATTTAGACTGGCTGCTGGTAAGTTATTCAATGTTTTGGAGGCTTCTAATGGTAGTTGAAGTTGCTGAACTTCACCATGAACAGTTGTGACTTCAAGGCTTCTGCTCAAATCACTTGTTCACAGCCCTGTGTGTTATAGTTTCAATCCCCTGCAGTACAACAGGGAGGATGAGTGGGCCAGCCATACCTGTGGGTGAGCAGAGAGAGTAAAAAGCTTTACTGCCAGAAGGTAATCACAGCCTCTGTGAGGTGCAGCATGTGTGACCTCTATCCTTCGTTAAGCAGGCACTTAGTGAAATCAGCCACCTCTTGGAGCAGAATGGAGTGGACAGGGTGAGGATGTCGCCTCCACTGGTTACAAGGTTAACTGAGGCGATAAACATGTCTTAGTTAGGCTCCTTCCTAGCTAGAGCACACGAAACTTCCAACATCCACTGCTGTAAGGATGATCATTCATTCCCTGATTAGAGGGAAAGGCATTACTCCCTCTCCTTCCAGACAGAAGCATAAGACTATAGGAGCAGAATTCGGCTAATCCAACTATCAAGTCTGCTCTGCCATTCAATAATGGCTGACACGTTTCTCAGCCTCCTCCTCCTGCCTTCTCCCTGTAACCCTTGATCCCCTTACTAATGAAGAACCTATCTATCTCTGCCTTAAATACACTCCATAACTTTGGCCTCCACACCCTTCTGCAAAAATGAGTTCCACAGATTCACCACCCTCTGGCTGAAGAAACTGGTTTTCCTGTCAGTTAAAAGGGTCATCCCTTCAACCTGAGGCTGAGTCCTCAGGCCCTCATCTCTCCTACTAGTGGAAACATCTTCACATCCACTCAACCCAGGCCTCTTAGTATTCTGTAAGTTTCATCCTCATCCTTCTAAACTCCATCGAGTACAGATTCAGAGTCCTCAGCCATTCCTTGTACAACAAACTCTTCATCCCCGCGATTGTTCTTGTGCACCTTCTCTGGACTCCTTCCAATGTCCCTCCTTCCTTAAATTCAAGCTCCCAAAACTGTTCACGGTATTCCAGATATAGTCTGACTAGATCCTTATTTGCCTCAGTAGTGTGTCTCTGCATTTGTATTCTCGCTCTTTCGAAATGATTGCTAACATTGCATTTGCCTTCCTCACTGTTGACTGAGTCTGAATGTTAACCTTAAGAGAAACTTGAACTGAGACTTCTGAGTCCCTTTATGCTTCAGATTTCTGAAGCCTTTCCCCATTTAGAGAGTAGCTTATGTCTTTATTCTTCCTGCCAAAGTGCATGACCTCACATTTTCCACGTTGTATTTTATCTGCAACTTCTTAATTCTCTCTCTTCCATATCCTTCTGCAGCCTTCCCACTTCCTCAGCACTACCAGTCCCTCCACCTATCAGTGTGCAACAATGCCCTCAGATCCTTCATCCAGATCGTTAATGTGAAAAGTTATAGTTAGCGAGTTGTGAGAAGATTTGTAGCTCAGTTAAGGTTCTGGATGTAGGTTTGCTCACTAGAAGATTCATTTTCAGACATTCTGTCACCATACTAGGTAACATCTTCAGTGAGCCTCCAGATGAAGCACTGCTGGTGTTACGTACAGTTAAGGAAGGACACCATTTCGACTGGGACAGCACATCCATCCTAGGACAAGCCAAACAGAGACATACAAAAGAATTCCTAGAAGCATGGCATTCCAAATGGAACTCTATCAACAAACACATTGACTTGGATCCCATTTACCACCTCCCGAGAAAAAGAACAAGAAATGACATCACCATAGGAAATGACATCATCACAGGAAATGACATCACCAGCCAAAGGAAACTCAAACATATAAATAGAAAGGAGGAAACACCAGCAGTGCTTAATCTGGAAGCTCACTGAAGATGTTACCTAGTATGGTGACGAAATGTCTGAAAATGAACCTTCCAGCTCAGTGAGCAAACCTACATTCAGAAAAGTTATAGTCTCAGTGGAACTCCACTGGTCACCAGCTGCCATCCTGGAAAAGACCCCTTTATCCCAATTCCCTGCCTTATCCCAGTCAACCAATCTTCCAGGCACCTCAGTGCTTTACCTCTAATGCCATAGGCTGTTATCTTATTCAACAGCCTTCTGTGCAGCACCTTGTCAAAAACCTTTGGGAAATCCAAATTAGATCATGCCTGGTAGCTCTCCTTTTTCAAACTTGCTCATTACCTCCTCACAGAACTCTAACAGCTTTGTGAGACCTCATGTCCCATTGACATAGGCATGCTGACTCAGCAAGTGAAGCCTGAATCCAGTTTTCCAGAATGTTGTCAGGTGCCTTTGACAACATAAGCACAACTTTCCAGATGCTGCACATAGGTTCAGAGGGTTCACCTCCTTCAAATGGACAGATGACATGCATCCATCCTGCATGAGACCACGTTGGGACCTGCTGTCCCAGCGGCAATCCTAATGTTTCATTCTTCACCAATGTGCTCATAAGAAATGGCTGCTAGGCAACAAGGATTGCTACTGGCTTGGTGGCTCCTGCATATAACATGGTTCTCACACACAGGGGCAACATACAAATACTGACAGCTGTGCCAGAATGTCATTGAACAAAGCATGGGGATACTTAAGCATTGGTCCTGTAGCCTGGGCTATTCTGAAGGAACCTTAATAGGTCGATGTATAATCTGCCTGTCCATTAGGGAAAGAAATCCACTTTCCTTAGCTAGCCGCACTCTGTATGACTGTCCATTCTAACCTTGCTCCCTGCTCAAAGGTAAGTTCTTGGTTCACTTTCTGGACAGTTGTTGTCAATGGTGGGTGCCATTACCTTCCACTCTCAGGAGCAAGACCATAAAGTAGACCCAAGGTTTACCATGGATGGAATAGGAATCAAATTCAAGCTGTTGATATCATTCTAATTGTCAGCCATCTGGCCAACTGACCTAACCATGACCCATATGTGTTTCCATGCCAATTGTAATGTGTAGTAAGGATGTTCCCTATGACCAGGAAGCCCAGAAGCAGGTCTGCAGGCTAAGGATATGGAATAGGCCATTTAGGATCGAGATCAGGAGAAATTCTTTCTCCCAGAGAGTGGTGAGCCCGGAGAGTTCTCAGCTACAGAAAGCAGTTGAGGTGAGTGGTGAATAGTGAGAGTGAATATTTTCAAGAAAGAGATATAATTCTTACGACGAAAAGTGATCAAAGAGAATGGGGACAGAAAGGGAACTGGATGATCAGCCATGATCATATTGAATGGCAGAACAGGCTCAAAGGGCTGAATGGCCTACTTCTGTTCTTATTTTCTCTGATTCGACGTTTGACTCTTCATCACTTCTGAAGTCGATATTATAAATCGTGTTCCATAATCGAATTTCATTGCTCACCATAATCAATTTCTAAATGCAATGGAGTGAAATTTTCTCAACAGACTGACGGCCGTTGTCATCTTGCAGATTAAACTTAGTGAAGTGAGAGTATCTTTTGTGTTAATATCTGGATATTGTTTGAAACAAAGATGTGAGATCATAAGACCATAATTTCTTAACTTTTCACTCTCTCAATTTTGAGACAAACTAAGATGTAGAAAAAGAGATGGGATAACAAAGATGAACAAAGATGATTGCCAACATAGAGTATAGATACTTTAAAAAATGTATGCAGTTGTTGTCATCAGTAATGCCACTCTGCAGACAATACTAGGTTTTCTGCAAAACCACACAATGGTGATCTTATAGGTCTTTCCTCTTCCCCCAGTTGTAGCTATCACAGCTCTCTGGAAATTTATTTAATGTAACATAAACAATCACATCATCGTGGTGAGATTCAATTTGCATAATAGCATAAAATCATTTGTAAGTATTAGAATTGTTAAGCCAGATTAATCTAGTATTTTACCATTCTTTGACTTTAATGAAATAAAATCAAGAGAGATGCAAAAATGTTCTGTCAACCCAGTAGCATCTGTTTGCACTAATGCACAGACAATATCTACCCCATGATTTTCAGGAGGCAACTGAAGGTATTCGTGGTTTAGTTATCCCCTCTGCTCTCTAATTGCATTTCATGTTCACTACAATGGGTCTTACCTTACCATGTGAACCACCATGGAAAATTAATTAAGCTAGACCATGCACGTCTGGATCAAAATATTGGAATTTGCACAAACATACATTGCAAATCAAGGTCATGCAACAGTGGAATCATTAATAGTATAAGCCAGGCAGAATTTGCTCAGTAACAGGCTGTGCTATTTTCTAAAATCCTTCTTAAATATTTTTGAATGAAATATACAAATGAATGGTGGAGCTGTTAGAGAACTTATAAATTACAGATGCATCCATCTGACACATCTCAACTCTCTAATTTTGGTCTTTTGATATGGTTTGATATGGTTTAGGTTTATTGTCACATATTTTGGATTAGTGGTGCTGGAAGAGCAGAGCAATTCAAGCAGCATCCGAGGAGCACCAAAATCGACGTTTCGGGCAAAAGCCCTTCATCAGGAATAAAGCTTTTGTCGATTTTGCTGCTCCTCGGATGCTGCCTGAACTGCTGTGCTCTTCCAGCACCACTGATCCAAAATCTCGTTTCCAGCATCTGTAGTCATTGTTTTCACCTTATTGTCACATATATTCAAGTTCAAAAGTACAGAAATACAATGAAAGGTTTGCAATGACACCATACATAATACTATCTTAGGTACAAATCTGAGGTACAAAAATAGAGAAATAAAAAAATTACGTTGCAGAAATTGCTGTACCCAAAGCATTAACTCTGATTTCTCTGCACACGTGCTGCCAGACCTATTGAGGTTTTCCAGCAATTTCTGTTTTTGTTTCTGATTTGCAGCATCCGCAGTTCTTTGGGTTCTTTGGGTTTTTACATTACAGTTATTCAGAATGTAAGTTAGAAAAATAAGAAGAGTTAAGGTTTGTGCATCCCTGGTTTAAATCACTCCAGCAATGGTGACCACGTCTTCAGTTGCTGAGGCCCAAATTCTGAAATTCCCTCCCTACACCTCTTTACCCCACTGCCTTATTTTCATCCTTTAAGATACTCCTCAAAACATACCTCTTCACATAGATTCAAATCTCTCCCAATGCAACGCTGTGTTATAAGATGATTTACAGGATTCTTGTAAAGTGCCTTGGCATGTTTAAAAGTGGACGTAAGTTTGCTGACTGAGCTGGAAGGTTCGCTTTCAGATGTTTCGTCACCATAAACAAACTTGTAAGGAGATCTCAGCTATCTGTAAGAATAATATGGTGGTTATGGTAGGGGATTTTAACTTTCCAAACATCGACTGGGACTACCATAGTGTTAAAGGTTTAGATGGAGAGGAATTTCTTAAGTGTGTACAAGACAATTTTCTGATTCAGTATGTGGATGTACCTACTAGAGAAGGTGCAAAACCTGACCTACTCTTGGGAAATAAGGCAGAGCAGGTGACTGAGGTGTCAGTGGGGGAGCACTTTGGGGCCAGTGATCATAGATTAGATTACTTACAGTGTGGAAACAGGCCCTTCGGCCCAACAAGTCCACACCGCCCCGCCAAAGCGCAATCCACCCATACCCCTACCTTTACCCCTTATCTAACATTACGGGCAATTTAGCATGGCCAATTCACCTGACCTGCACATCTTTGGACTGTGGGAGGAAACCGGAGCACCCGGAGGAAACCCACGCACACACGGGGAGAACGTGCAAACTCCACACAGTCAGTCGCCTGAGGCGGGAATTGAACCCAGGTCTCTGGCGCTGTGAGGCAGCAGTGCTAACCACTGTGCCACTGTGCCGCCCTCAATTTCTATTTGTTTTAAAATAGTGATGGAAAATAATAGACCAGATCTAAAAGTTTAAGTTCAAAATTGGAGAAAGGCAAGTTTTGACAGTATTAGGCAAGAACTTTCAAAAGCTGATTGGAGGCAGATGCTTGCAGGTAAAGGGACGGCTGGAAAATGGGAAGCCTTCAAAAATGAGATAACAAGAATCCAGAGAAAGTATATTCCTGTCAGGGTGAAAGGGAAGGCTGGTAACTATAGGGAATGCTGGATGACTAAAGATATTGAGGGTTTGGTTAAGAAAAAGAAGGAAGCATATGTCAGGTATAGACAGGATAGATCGAGTGAATCCTTAGAAGAGTATAAAGAAAGTAGGAGTATACTTAAGAGGGAAATCAGGAGGGCAAAACGGGGACATGAGATAGCTTTGGCAAATAGAATTAAGGAGAATCCAAAGGGGTTTTACAAATATATTAAGGACAAAAGGGTAACTAGGGAGAGAATAAGACCCCTCAAAGATCAGCAAGGCGGCCTTTGTGTGGAGCCACAGAAAATGGGGGAGATACTAAATGAGTATATTGCATCAGTATTTACTGTGGAAAAGGATAAGGAAGATATAGACTGTAGGGAAATCGATGGTGACATCTTGCAAAATGTCCAGATTACAGAGGAGGAAGTGCTGGATGTCTTGAAACGGTTAAAGGTGGATAAATCCCCAGGACCTGATCAGGTGTACCCGAGAACTCTGTGGGAAGCCAGAGAAATGATGGCTGGGCCTCTTGCTGAGATATTTGTATCATTGATAGTCACAGGTGAGGTGCCGGAATCTGGAGGTTGGCAACGTGGTGCCACTGTTTAAGAAGGGCGGTAAAGACAAGCCAGGGAACTATAGACCGATGAGTCGGACCTCAGTGGTGGGCAAGTTGTTGGAGGGAATCCTGAGGGACAGGATGTACATATATTTGGAAAGGCAAGGACTGATTAGGGATAGTCAACATGGCTTTGTGCGTGGGAAATCATGCCTCACAAACTTGATTGAGTTTTTTGATGAAGTAACAAAGAAGATTAATGAGGGCAGAGCAGTAGATGTGATCTATATGGACTTCAGTAAGGTGTTCGACAAGGTTCCCCATGGGAGACTGATTAGCAAGATTAGACCTCATTGAATACAGGGAGAACTAGCCATTTGGATACAGAACTGGCTCAAAGGTAGAAGACAGAGGGTGGTGGTGGAGGGTTGTTTTTCAGACTGGAGGCCTGTGACCGGTGGAGTGCCACAAGGATCGGTGCTGGGCCCTCTACTTTTTGTCATTTACATAAATGATTTGAATGCGAGCATAAGAGGTACAGTTAGTAAGTTTGCAGATGATACCAAAATTGGAGGTGTAGTTGACAGCAAAGAGAGTTACCCCAGATTACAACAGGATCTTGACCAGATGGGCCAATGGGCTGAGAAGTGGCAGATGGAGTTTAATTCAGATGAATGTGAGGTGCTGCATTTTGGGAAAGCAAATCTTAGCATGACTTATACACTTAATGGTAAGGTCCTAGGGAGTGTTGTTGAACAAAGAGACCTTGGAGTGCAGGTTCATTGCTCCTTGAAAAGGGAGTTGCAGGTAGACAGGATAGTGAAGACGGCATTTGGTATGCTTTCCTTTATTAGTCAGAGTATTGAGTACAGGAGTTGGGAGGTCATGTTGCGGCTGTACAGGACATTGGTTAGGCCACTGTTGGAATATTGCATGCAATTCTGGTCTCCTTCCTATCGGAAAGATGTTGTGAAACTTGAAAGGGTTCAGAAAAGATATGATGTTACCAGGGTTGGAGGATCTGAGCTACAGGGAGAGGCTGAACAGGCTGGGGCTGTTTTCCCTGGAGTGTCGGAGGCTGAGGGGTGACCTTATAGAGGTTTACAAAATTATGAGGGGCATGGATAGGATAAATAGGCAAAGTCTTTTCCCTGGGGTCAGGGAGTCCAGAACTAGAGGGCATAGAACATAGAACATAGAACATAGAAGAATACAGCGCAGTACAGGCCCTTCGGCCCTTGATGTTGCGCCGATCCAAGCCCACCTAACCTACACTAGCCCACTATCCTCCATATGCCTATCCAATGCCCACTTAAATGCCCATAATGAGGGAGAGTCCACCACTGCTACTGGCAGGGCATTCCATGAACTCACGACTCGCTGAGTAAAGAACCTACCCCTAACATCTGTCCTATACCTACCACCCCTTAATTTAAAGCTATGCCCCCTTGTAATAGCTGACTCCATACGTGGAAAAAGATTCTCACTGTCGACCCTATCTAAACCCCTAATCATCTTATACACCTCTATCAAGTCACCCCTAAACCTTCTTTTCTCCAATGAAAACAACCCCAAGTGCCTCAGCCTTTCCTCATACGATCTTTCTACCATACCAGGCAACATCCTGGTAAACCTCCTCTGCACCCGTTCCAGTGCCTCCACATCCTTCCTATAGTATGGCGACCAAAACTGCACACAATACTCCAGATGCGGCCACACCAGAGTCTTATACAACTGCAACATGACCTCAGTACTCCGGAACTCAATTCCTCTACCAATAAAAGCCAGTACGCCATATGCCTTCTTCACCGCACTATTTACCTGGGTGGCAACTTTCAAAGATTTGTGTACATGGACACCAAGATCCCTCTGCTCATCCACACTACCAAGTATCCGACCGTTAGCCCAGTACCCCATCTTTTTATTACTCTTACCAAAGTGAATCACCTCACACTTAGCTACATTGAACTCCATTTGCCACCTTTCTGCCCAGTTCTGCAGCTTATCTATATCCCGCTGTAACCTGCCACATCCTTCCTCACTGTCTACAACTCCTCCGACTTTCGTATCATTCGCAAACTTGCTCACCCAACCTTCTAACCCCTCATCCAGGTCATTTATAAAAATGACAAACAGCAATGTTCCCAAAACAGATCCTTGCGGAACACCGCTAGTGACGGCACTCCAAGATGAACCTTTGCCAGCAACTACTACCCTCTGTCTTCTTCCAGCCAGCCAACTCCTAATCCAAACCTCTAACTCATCCTCAATGCCATAGCTCTGTATTTTTTGCAGTAGTATACCATGGGGAACCTTATCAAATGCATTACTAAAATCCATATACACCACATCTACCGCTTTACCCTCGTCCACCTCCTTAGTCACCTTCTCAAAGAATTCAATAAGGTTTGTGAGGCACGACCTGCCCTTCACGAAACCATGCTGACTATCCTTGATCACATTATTCCTATCCAGATGTTCATAAATCCTATCCCTTACAATTCTCTCTAAGATTTTGCCCACAACAGAAGTGAGACTCACTGGCCTATAGTTACGAGGGTTATCCCTACTCCCCTTCTTGAACAAAGGAACCACATTTGCTATCCTCCAGTCTACTGGCACTATTCCTGTAGACAACGAGGACATAAAAATCAAGGCCAATGGCTCTGCAATCTCCTCCCTTGCTTCCCAGAGAATCCTAGGATAAATGCCATCAGGCCCAGGGGACTTATAGGTTTAGGGTGAGAGGAGAAAGATATAAAAGAGACCTAAGGGGCAACTTTTTCACGCAGAGGGTGGTACGTGTATGGAATGAGATGCCAGAGGAAGTGGTGGAGGCTGGTACAATTGCAACATTTAAGACGCATTTGGATAGGTATATGAATAGGAAGGGTTTGGAGGGATATGGGCCGGGTGCTGGCAGGTGGGACTAGATTGGGTTGGGATATCTGGTCAGCATGGACAGGTTGGACCGAAGGGTCTGTTTCCATGCTGTACATCTCTATGACTCTATGACTCTACACTAGGTAACATCATCAGTGAGCCTCTGGTGAAGCCCTGGTGGTATGGCCCGCTTTTTATTTATGTGTTTAGGTTTCCTTGGGTTGGTGATATCATTTCCAATGGTGATGTATTTCCTGTTCTTTTTCTCAGGAGGTGGTAAATGGGATTCAAGTCAAGGTGTTTGTTTATAGAGTTCCAGTTGGAATGCCATGTTTCTAGGAATTCTCTTGCGTGTCTCTGTTTGGCCTGTCTGAGGATGGATGTGTTGTCCCAGTTGAAGTGGTTCCCTTCCTCGGCTGTATATAAAGATACTAATGAGAGTGGGTCATGTCTTTTTGTGGCTATGTGGTGTTCATGTATCTGAGTGGCTAGTTTTGTGCCTGTTGTCCAGTGTTTGTGACAGTTCTTGCAAGGTATTTTGTAAATGAATTTAGTTTTGCTTGCTGCCTATATAGGATCTTTCAAGTTCATTTGCTGCTGGTTTAGTGTGTTGGTGGGTTTGTGGGCTACCATGGTGCCAAGAGGTCTGAATAGTCTGACAGGTATAAAAACAATGACTGCAGATGCTGGAAACCAGGTTCTGGATCAGTGGTGCTGGAAGAGCACAGCAGTTCAGGCAGCATCCGAGGAGCAGTAAAATCGATGTTTCGGGCAAAAGCCCTTCATCAGGAATAAAGGCAGAGAGCGTGAAGGGTAGAGAGGGTGGGGGTGGGGAGAAAGTAGCGTAGAAGACAAAAGGTGAGTGGGGGAGGGGATGAAGGTGATAGGTCACGGAGGAGGGTGGAGTGGATAGGTGGAAAACAAGATATGCAGGTAGGACAAGTCATGGGGACAGTACTGAGCTGGAAGATTGGATCTAGGGTGAGGTGGGGGAAGGAAAAATGAGGAAACTGTTGAGGTCCACATTGATGCCCTGGGGTTGAAGTGTTCCGAAACGGAAGATGAGGCATTCTTCCTCCAGGCGTCTGGTGGTGAGGGAGCAGCGGTGAAGGAGGCCCAGGACCTCCATGTCCTCGGCAGAGTGGGAGGGAGAGTTGAAACGTTGGGCCACAGGGCGGTGTGGTTGATTGGTCCGGGTGTCCTGGAGATGTTCCCTAAAGCGCTCTGCTAAGAGGCATCCAGTCTCCGCAACGGGAGCAACGGATACAATAAATGATATTGGTGGATGTCCAGGTAAAACGTTGATGGATATGGAAGGCTCCTTTAGGGACTTGGATAGAGGTGAGGGAGGAGGTGTGGGCACAGGTTTTGCAATTCCTGCGGTGTCAGGGGAAGGTGCCAGGATGGGAGGGTGGGTTCTAGGGGGGCGTGAACCTGTCCAGGTAGTCACGGAGGGAACAGTCTTTGCGGAAGGCGGAAAGGGGTAGGGAGGGAAATATATCCCTGGTGGTGGGGTCTTTTTGGAGGTGGCGGAAATGTTGGCAGATGATTTGGTTTATGCAAAGGTTGATAGGGTGGAAGGTGAGCACAGGGGCGTTCTGTCCTTGTTACGGTTAAGGGGTGGGGTCTGAGGGCGGAGGTGCGGGATGTGGACGAGATGCATTGAGGGCATCTTTAACCACGTGGGAAGCGAAATTGCGGTCTCTAAAGAAGGAGGCCTTCTGGTGTGTTCTGTGGTGGAACTGGTCCTCCTGGGAGCAGATACAGCGGAGGCGGAGGAATTGGGAATACGGGATGGCATTTTTGCAGGAGGTAGGGTGGGAAGAGGTGTAATCCAGGTAGCTGTGGGAGTCGGTGGGTTTGTAAAAAATGTCAGTGTCAAGTCGGTCATTGTTAATGGAGATGTAGAGGTCCAGGAAGGGAGGGAGGTGTCAGAGATGGTCCAGGTAAATTTAAGGTTAGGGTGGAATGTGTTGGTGAAGTTGATGAATTGCTCAACCTCCTCGCGGGAGCACGAGGTGGCACCAATGCAGTCATCAATGTAGCGGAGGAAGAGGTGGGGAGTGGTGCCAGTGTAATTACGGAAGACCAACTGTTCTACCTAACCAACAAAGAGACAGGCATAGCTGGGGCCCATACGTGTGCCCATGGCTACCCCTTTGGTCTGGAGGTAGTGGGAGAATTTGAAGGAGAAAT